>NW_009702869.1:0-11268 GCF_000703405.1 Apaloderma vittatum | reverse complement strand
ACTGGGTTTTAGCTAAACCCAGGACAACCATGAAAGTTTCTAGATTGTTAAAGCCAAACATAAGACCTCAAATAGGTTTTTAAATCATCTTCCCACTCAAATTATAGGACATACCCATATACTGTTCTACATTTAAGCTTAAGCCTTCTAAAAGAGGCTCTAATCTAGACTAATCATGAGGGCTTCCTCTGTGGTCAAAAAAAGGAGAGATATTCACCCAGAGGAGGACTGTAAAGCCACATCTTACCTTTGCAAAGCCTACTATATGGTTGGGCTGGCACATAACCAAAAAGATTTCAAAGAAAACAAACAAAAGGAAATCTGACTATTATTAGTTATGTTTTTATTATTATTGGTGAACAGCATTTGTAAATATCACCCTATAGCTCAGTGGTATGTCCATTACTGTTTTTAGACCGAATAGTCTTGTATTCCTGATTGTGAAGGGTCTCATCTTGAGAAATAATAATAAGAGGTCTCATAAAGGAATACACAGTGGCAATATTCAATAGAGAGGTATGTCTCTTTGTGTTTGGATCTTCATGCATTCTCTCTCTTCCAAAAAGCGTAGAGTAAACTTCAGGTTTTCTATAGATTTGCTGTATTTCGTATCTAGTCTTGATCAGCAGACATAGATGATAAGAAACACATTGTAAAAATATATAAGTGGACCTTTAATGAATCATGTAAGTGTTTGTTTTGAAAGCCATTTTATTTAAAAAAAAAATAAAAATAATTGAAAGTAGTAGAGAAGTTCAGATGTCACAGTTATAAATTAGATCTGTACTAGAATGTCAACACATGGGTTTTCACGTTTTCTTTATAAATTCCCTGCTGAGTTTCCTTTAGGGAGAGATTTTGACATTTCAGAATCACAGCAGTACATAATTTTAAATTTTGTTGTGAAATGTTACTTTAAAATCAAACTTGATATATTTATAAAATATCATAAACCAAGCATCTTTGCTGATGACAAAAAAAATCAGCTATCTATATGGTAATTTATATTAAGAAGTGAAAGCAACAACTTTAATAATATTAAAAAACTATACATTTACTGAAGAGCCATAAACATATTCAGACAATAAAGATATTGCTTATTCAAAACCATGCTCTTTCTTTTGGTTTAGTTGTTTCATAAATCATACTTTATTGTATCCACAAGAATTATGCTGACCAGAAAGTTCTCTTATTGACTGCTTTATATTGAAATTACTTTCCTATCCACAAGCAACAACTGACTTAATCACCCATCTCTTAGAGAAATGTACGATATTAAGCTTACCTTTGCAGAAACTTTGGTCACAGAAAAGTGAAGTATACCAGAAATATCTTATGAGGGAAAAAATAGTTTATACTTTATGAAATGAAGCATTGATCAACGTGGTCTAACGGGAGGTGTCCCTGCACCTGACAGGGAAGTAGAACTAGATGACCTTTAAGGTCCCTTCCAATTAAAAATATTCTAAGATTTTATGGGAACAGCACAGATGATGATGCAATGTAATTCACTGCTGCTTAATTTCTTTGATTCCTTTTTCATAATAATGGGTGTAGCAAAATATATCATTAAAAGGAAAGCTATTTGACAATGTGATTCTAGCAGACATGGACAAATAAGCATTGCAATTTAGAATATGGGTTAAAAAGTAACACAACTCAAAATTGCCATTTAAATATATCTATCTCCTGTGGCAATTTGGAAAACACATCCAGGTATCTCAACCACGATCTTTTTATGCTATTACTGATAAATGAGCAGGAGGTACATACATTATCTGAAATCTAATGTCCTTTGTAGTTAGCTATTACATGGGAGTGATGTGACACCTGAAGGGAAAGCAAAAGCAGAGAGATCATTCTAGCTTAGTCTTGAAAAGATTTCTACAGTTTATACTATCAAAAAGTTACAGCAAAATAAAGATCTGTAGATTGATACTCCATATGGGCAGCTGTGTCATGGGGTGGGAACAGATGGTCAGGATCCTTGGAATCGTCTGTGCACTGGTGAGAAGAATCACAGAATGGCAGAGAGACACTCATCCTGGAAGAAGCAGCAATCTGAAGAAAAGTGTGAACACACACATGCAGCTAGAAGTCACTTACGGTTGTTTTCTGTTATCCTTAATGTTTTTCATTAATCCATTATCATAGAATTGTCAGGGTTGGAAGGGACCTTGAAGATTCATCTAGTTCCAATCTCCCTGCCATGGACAGGGACACCTCACTCTGAATGCTTCATAATCATCCTCTTTCAGAATGCTCTCCCTCTTTCAATTACTGCTTATTTGATTGAAGATAATTTAATTTAAAATGTCTTAATTGACAATGAGATAAATCACTGAATACTTCTCTGTTGTACAGTCATTAAGTAGTAAGTGAAGATACAGCTGTTAGGCAGACATAATTTTTAAACAATTTGGCACATAGACTTGTTAACCTGTCATTACTTGAGACCTCCTTTAGCCGTTTCTGAGTGTGACTGTACTTTTATTACTTTCTGTCACTCTATTTTGTAAAAACAATTTAACACACCCTATAGTACAGATTTTTTTTTCTGAAAGTATTTGTACATTTACTAACTAGTATTGCACTCAAGATCTCATCACATGTGAAAAGAATCACACTGTATGGATGGACTCAAGAATTTACAATTCAACAATTAATGTTTTGACAATATAACAGTCCATATAAAGTAATTAAATGAGAAGAAAAAAACCCACAAATAGTCTTTGAAAAACATCCTTTCTCATATCCTCTCCATTTCACTGGCATTGTGTTCACCCTTAAAAAGTCCCTTTAGATTCTATGAACAGCTTTCTGGAGTTTCTCAAGCAGCATGGGAGGAAACCTCTTTATGATCCATTTGGACATCTTCAGCTGAGCACAAGGAGTACAAGGAAGCCCTTGTTTCTGGGTTGGACCTGTTGCTCATTGCTCACCTTTCAGCTCCCCTGCCCTGCGGCAAAGACAGTGTAGGGAGAAATATGAATGTTTGAACACCACTGAAGAGGTACAAAATCTCCAGCTGTGCCCAGTCAGTCTTTGGGATAAAGAAAACGCTCAAAGCAGCGAGCCTTATCATATATAGAGTACCCTGAACAAATAAGCAAAATATGTTTAGGTAAATTGTCTTCGGGAGCTTTTCCATTATCATGGCACTAACCGAAAACCATCTGTTTTTGCCTTAGACTCTGTTGTGGTGCTGTCATCAGAAATCTCTGTGAGGAAAGGAGAGCATGGGTTCAAGTCTATTTAGGCTGATGAGAAAGATAAATCACCTGTGATAATGCATGGAATAACTAGACAAGGAGGGGAATCTTTCCCAACTTAGTCTGGTCAGATATTGTTTTCGCTTTTTCATATTATATATTCCTGAATCAGAATATTTTTTCCTGAGATCAAATCAAATGTCTGACACCACACTAAGATTTTTTAGATGGATGGGCAAACAGAAAGTTTTTTCCAGCTTCTTTGTATTACATGGAAATAAAATCTTTATTAATAATTAGTATAAAATAAATATTTTTATTTTAAAATTGTTTCTTTTGTAATTTCAGTGTCTCATTTTGGGTGTTAAAATTTCAATCATGTCCAAAGTGCTGTACTTGCTATAATTCTTGAGAAATTATGCATGTCAGGAAGTTCTTGTTTTTCACTGCTTCCACAAAAGGACTCAGCAGGACATTTTCATATGCTGCGATATGTAAATTTTACCCAGAATTTCAATGTTCATATCCTTTCTAGTGGATTGCAGGTATATTTTCCAAAACAGTACACTGCTGCTATAGAAGAGGAAACAAAAATGAAGAAGCTAAAGAGTATTTCAGAAGCAGTTATGCAAAAAGGAATTACATCTCTTTGTATATCGATTTCTCTCTGTCACTGCCCCTCTCCCCTCTAATCCTAAAAACTCATTGAATACTCCTTCCATAAAAGCTTACTATATTGGATAAACTGGTGTATTAGCTGCATGAAAGTTATAAGATATAAAAGTCTCAGAGTATCTAAAAATGAAGCACAATGAACAAAGTTAATTGGATCAATCCAGAGACGTATCTTAAACTCACCACCACCCTATTTCTTACTATGATTCTTTTTTTAACTATTGCAACAGAACCCCAATGAATTACCTGAAACTGAAGTACGCTGGTAGTTATAACATGATAAGTGAGGGAACACAGTATAAGTTACAGAAGCACAAATACATTAAATCTCAAAAGAACATATGAAAGAATATGATCCTTTCTAGACATTTCAGATTGTCTGAAATAATATAACTAAGCAGAAATTATTTAGCTTTCACTCAGAGATTAGTTTTTCCACACACTGCTACATGAGTTATTGTGATTTCTTTTGCCCAGAGGCATCTGTATAAATCTCCTATGCTCATAGAAATATATTTAAACAAATAAGAGCCAGTGCAGTGAAAGAAGCAGATGATGCTGATAAAGTGACAAACCAGAACTCTGTAGTAGGTTGAGTTGTTTTATATATATATGCAGGGAAAGATTGCATTTTCAGTAGTAGAGGAGGAGATACTGTAGAAATTAAGATGCTGTAGACCTAAAAGAGAGTTTTGTCTTGGTTTGCCTAAAAGATAATTTCACAAAGTGATGTAAAATACTTAAATGCAGCAATTGAATCAAGACCTTCTTTTTAGCTTATTAGAAAATTAAGTTCATCTTATAAGCATGAGCAAAAGTGAGAATTGGAATGTGCAAATAGTGATCACAAAAGCTAAGAGGGAGAGGACTTTGGGACAAAGGTGAAAAGTTCAGGTATGACTGTTTCTATGTTCAACTAATCAAGGTTTTTTTATAAGAAAATGTCAAGAAAGAGGTTAAGATTTTTATTACACAATGGATAAATATCTAGACTAGAGAAGTAGCTCTGGAATTATCACAGAACTACAATTATGTATGAGATCTTTCGCTGGAGAAGGAAACAGAAGAACAAAAATTGAGATCAGTGTAAAGACGCATGATGGAAACTGAGGTGTGAAGTATGAACTAGGAAATGAGTGACAGATTCTCATATTACTGGAACAGAAAATGCTTCAAAACAGAAGATTTAGAAGGAATCTTCTTTGGTTTTCACCCATATATTCCTTTCTCTACAAAGCACTGCTGTCATGCTTACTCTTTCATGACCTGTAGATAGCATGTTTTACACAAAAGTCATTTTTGTCCTTTACATTGTTTTCCAGAGAAAAACACCATAATGTTCTGTTTACAGTTTTAATAATCATAGAATGGCCTAGGTTGGAAGGGAATTTAGAGATCATTTAATCCAACCTCCCCGTCATGGGCAGGGACGCCACCTCTCAACTAGACCAGGCAACACATGTGGACTGAGCAGGAATTGAACCCGCAGCCTCGGTGTTGTCATTGTTGTCAGCATCGGGCTCAACCTACTGAGCTCACCAGTCCCCTGTAATATAACAATTTATTTTAGTGGCACTTACATGGATTTACATTAGTGTAACTGAAAGGACGATTTCATCCAAAATATGAAAACTGTTCCTTTTTTATGGAAAACAACTACAGAGGACTGTCATCTCAAGCTTGTAAGTCACTTCACTCTTCATAATAAGTTCATGCTGGTTCATTTCCATGGCAACCTCCAATTCAACAGTGACCAGTTGTTTATTTGTATTTTCTTCTCTTGACATTTCCAATAAAGGTTTGAGACTCACCCAGTGTGTGTTGAGAAATAAAATCCTTAGCTCAGTGCTGCGTGGATACAAAACTACTACTCTGATATTTATGTGCATGAAAGATTATTTCACCAGAACTGATTTAGTTCTATGTCTTTTCATTAGACTAAATTATGTTTTTGCACTTCAAATACTTATAAAGTAATTTCGAGAGTTGTAGAATCATAGAACAGTTTCAACTGGAAGGGACCTTAAAGATCATCTAGTCCAAACCTCCTGCTACGGTCAGGGACACCTCCCACTAGAACCGACTGCTCAAAGTCCCATCCAACCTGGCCTTGAACACTTCCAGGGAGGGAACATCCACAACTTCTCCAGGCAAGCTTCTTAATCCTATTCTTCTTTTTTTCCTTTAATATTTGTTTAAGTAACTTCAATGTATTGAACCATTTTGCAAGATGCTAAGTTCTTTTTACATATAAATAAAAACTTATGTACTTTGTCTAAGAGTTGTGCGACCTCAGTAACATGTTACTACTGTGAAAATCAGGACTGTTTCACCTGTTTGTTTCTTGGTTCACAAAATCTGGTGCAGCTCTTTCTACAGATTGAAAACCTCAGAAGAAATAAGTAGCAAAAATGTCATGAGCTCAACTGACATCAGGATTCTAGCCTACACTGTCATAGAACTTTCAGAAGTTTCTTTTTCAATCTTAAATGACCTTGGTGACATAACCAATGGACCACCTTCAAATTGTGTAAAATTTTATTTATTCCAACAATATTCTTCATTCTCTTAAATCTGTACTAGATGAAGTCAGCATCATATAGTGTATAAAGCTCTGACATGTATATCCCAGCTAGCTTTAGATATGTATATTCATTAATATCTGAAGTAAGCATACTTAGCTTTTCATATTGTTTCAACGAAATAAGTATTTTTAAAACATGGATTGTCTGACTCATTTAAATGTTTACCTGTCTGTCAAAGGGGTTAATTGTGCTCAATTAGAGCCTCTGTCTCTCCATTACCTATAAAATAGTCTGACAGACTCATTCTCTACTAAGTGAGACCAATGAGTCATTTGTTTGCATGGTATTCACCCATCAAAAACTTGGCAAGACAGCAGTGTTATTAATTGGTTTCAGCCAAACAAATTAGGTAAGGGACCCAGTAATTAATAGTCCTGTCATGGCTTACATCTTCTTTTAAAAAAAGAAAGCCTTTGAAATGCCTCGGTGTGAATAGGAGTCGTCACGCTACCTTCCTTTTTCCTGCCCATGCATTTGTTACAGTATACTTAAATGGATTCATTAAAGGGAACAAACAGATTGGGCTCGCTTGTCAGTTATGGGAAATAACCAGAGGAAGTGAAGAAGAAGCTGTTGAAAAAATGGAGAATAACCTCATTTGGAGGTGCTTGTATGTCTCTGTTGCAAAATATAGGTCCCCTCTGACATTAATGGCACAGCAGCTATAGTTTGGTGAAATGAAATCAAGGCTTTCAGTCCTGCAAATCACAGGTAGCTTGCTAAGCTGGTGTCATAAATCAGACTGTGGGACATTACTAATTAAGCATTTTAAAGTTATTTGGAAAAGATCCAGTCATATACCTTTTCATTATATTATTGAATAAATTATCTTATATTCTCATGGTGTCAAATTACAGTGAAACTTGCTGGCTCAGAATTCTAGTTTGCTAGGCTGATGTAAAACAATAGCTACCTATTACTGACCCTTTGGTTTTTTTCCTTCCAAATCAGAAAAAAAGATGAAACGCTAGATTATCATCAGAGTAAATACATACTACTAATAGCAAAATGGCAGTGGATATAATAGATGGATGTGATCTTACAGCTATGCTGCTGGAACAGTCCAAGAAATATTTGTGTGTTCTGAGTTGAGACGAAGAGTGAGAAGAGATAACTGGTGTTGGTGAAAAAACAGGAGCAGAAAGATATTTCTGAACAAAATTTAGGTATGTAAGTATATTACTCTTTGAGAAATGAAAGAAAATAAATTGAATTCTATCATTGTTGCATTAAAGGGCAAAGCAGTTTGGGAGAAAATAAACCCTCTTGCATTCCAGCTTGTCCTCAGACATCAGAGGGGCTGGGGGCAGCTAGGCTTGGATTCTGAGTGATGCCCAATTCAGTTAATAAAACAATACACTTTCAGTCTAGCGGCGTTCCCTGAACTCACATAACCAGACTGACGGAGTTTTGCGGCATTCAAAGAGATCTAGGTGAACCTGGTTTGGCAGAGGGTTGGACTAGATAATCTTTCCACGTCCCTTCAAAACCCTAACATTCCATGATTCTACGATTCTGTGAACTCTCACAGCTTGACATGTGGTCCAGTGGTGTTCAGTTAAGAACTCCTATGGTTAGACTGAAAAACAGTATAGTTTATCAAAGCAACAGATACACAAATTCACTAGATTGTTGATGGTAGAGACTGTCTGCAGATCACATACAAGAATGTGAATAATACAGCCTGGCTACAAATATGTTAAATTATAAAACAACTCTCTAGAGACTTCTAACTTTCACAAAGATGTCCCTATGGGGGAAAGAGAGTATCATCCTGTCAACTGATCCCAGAAGTCAGAGATGGTCCGTGATGATATCTCCTCTGACAGAGGTCGTCCATGATGGTATTTTCCCTAACTGTCATGGTATCTTCCCTAATATTCTTCCTGTCTTTTTTTTATACCATTTTTTAACTTTCAAGTGGAGTTTGAGTGATTCTAGTCATACAAACTTTTCTTAGAACTGGTGCACATTTTTCTTGCTTCTCTTTTGAAGGTGTAGACTGGAAGAAATCCAGAGCATGAGCTCAGTGAAGTGGTCACACATTGATGGCGGGTAGCTTTTCGGATGGGGTTATGTTTTGGTATTATAGTGAGCATAGTTTGCTCAAAGGACAGTGTTTTGTTAGAAAATGACAAAGTGTTGGCCCAAGGTAGCAAATATGCAGCTTATCAGTTGCATGTAACTTGAAGTTCCATCCATGTAAACAGAGCCTGACTGTAGTGTTTTCACTCCACTCCACACTTCCTTAGTTTCTCTTAGAGTCAGCACATCAAGCTCCCTGTGATGTTAACAACATCTAAGGTTGCCTAAGGGAACTTCTGTGGAAGGGATTCCTTGCATACTAGCTGAACTTCACCCTGGAAGCTTTCTCTTATGTTGCACCTTTTCCAGTGCATGAAGAACGCCGTACCTTTAATGTAAGTTTTAATTTTCAAGTCCCTTTCAGCAATTACTCCCCAATAATCTTCATCACTGTGTTCTCCCAGTATGTAGTTTACTTTATTGACATTGAGAGCACACTTTCAACTGATATTTGTCCTGCTGTTCTGGTTAACTCCCTCTATGTCCTGTTCAGCAAGGCTGCTGCTCAGCATGTTTTCTCTCTCTTCTTGTACCATATACATAGTTTGTTTTCTTGATGCTTATGATATCATAACAGTTTCCAAAATATATTTCTCCTCCGTAATCTGTCACTTGTCTTTGTCCTTAGCTATGTCTTTGTACTCTTTCCTTCCTAATCGCATATTTCTTCTTCCTAAAAAGAAAACTACGGGTCAAATTACCTCAGTTATAGTAATTATTCTAACTAGTTCTCTGTCTACACTTTGCCACTGGTATAGTATATTTTTCTTCTTCTATTTATATTAAATACTATCAATTCTACCCTGGTGAATTACTTAAATTCCATACTTAATATCAATTCAATCCAAATTTCCCATTTGTTTTTTCATCTTGTTTCATCAAAGTACAAGAAAATTGGTTGTAGGTTAAATGTTTTGTTTTCATCCTCCTCTTGTCTTGCAGTGTTTCTTGTACTGAACATTATTCAACTAAGAGAAAACATGTTTTTAATGTCTTCACATCCCTTTTTATTTCTTTTCCTTGTGTTAAAAAAGAGGATCCCCTAGATTTAAAGAGCAGGTTTTCAACTCTTTTATTTTTTCTATTGTAAGACTTAAAAAATGTTTCAGTTTTCAGTAGTGTCAAGAATAGAAAAATTGCTCTTCAGTTGTTTTTTCTAAAGTTAATATAAACGAGGTCATGCCTAATTAACAGAATATATTAGTACTTTACTATTGATACTTTATTTTTTCAGTTATATGGAAGTTGCACATTATAATAACAGATGACTGATATTATTAATTTATGATATTATTATCATAACTTAAGCAACTTTATAGTAGCCATAAACTGTATGGATGCAAGGCTCTGGGGACCAACACTGTTTCATTTACTTTCCAGTATTGACATAGGCGCAGAAATCTGCCTTTCTCAGTTACAGAAAAATGCAAAGAGGTCAAATACCAAAAGAAGTCTATAGAATAGCTGTTGCACGTGATCCTTCTTAACATGAGCTGCAGAACACTTTCAACAGACTGTTAGAACCTAAAGGAGTACAGACTAAAACCACATGTTACTATTCTCCACAGAATAGATGAAAGCAAAATGAGGTCTGCAGTTTGCCAAAGCAGAGAGCTTGTGATGTGCCGTGATGATCCCTGGGAGAGAAGTGTGCCTCACTGAAGAGAAGAAAGCAAAAATATCCAGGAGTTTCTGTAAATGTGAAAATTCTGTCTTGATCCCAAATTCGATTTTACAGGTGAACTGGCCCTTAGTCAACTAGGCTTGACTAGGCACTGAAGGATATTTTATGCTTCTAGAAGCATGAGGGCACTTTATTGCTTCGTATCTATCTTATTTCTAGCTACAAAGAGTCTCCAGGATTTCAGAGAATGATGAAAAAAAAAAACTGTCCACTTCGTAGCTTCGAGAAGGGGAACACCTTTCAGTATTTGATTCAAGTTTATCCTATCTGAAAATGAAATCATTATTAAAACTGTATTATATTCATATTGAGTTTCAGAGACAAAATAGTATAAATATGCTTTCCTTCCACAAAATGCGTTTTCTTTACAATAAAAAAAATAATAAACTGAAAGTAGATACCATTATTTTTAAGAGGATGTAGTCACCAAAACACCCAAACTTGATACCTGAAGTGGATTTCTGGGAGGCGTAAGAATATAATTTGAATTTCTAAAGATGTAAATTGCTTTTCACACTACCAGGTGTATGTCAGATTATTACACTGAAAAGGATTATTAAAATATGCAGAAAACTCAATTTATTTTTTTCTTATGTGGAAACATTCTCTAAAAGAGTGTAACCCCCCCCCCCAAACTGATACAAATAGTTCTTGAATCTAAGAAAACATACCTATTAATATAAATAAGACAATAATAAACAACATGAAAAATAGCTTTTGAATTTCACACTTTCCATATGTAATTTCACGTGGGAAAACAAGCTGAGTTTCCAAAATCCATTCCTCACATCCCACTTTCTTTATCCACCTCCTCCATTAAGTTATTATTTTCAGTCTATCCCATAACCTATTTGTTTTTCTGTAGGCTGTGTACGGTTTTGGTTTTTTTTTTTTCAGAAATGTTGTTAATAATACCTCTTTTTTAGTAGTATCTATTACAAATGTTTTACTCGTGGTCATATTGATTTTTGTGCAATGAAAACATTCTGAATCAAATAAAATCTTGAGTGGTTTTATATTTTTTATT
>NW_009702868.1:0-13344 GCF_000703405.1 Apaloderma vittatum | reverse complement strand
ACTTACTCAGGGTGCACTCAGTGCCATCATCTAGAATACTGTGTCCAGTTCTCGGCTCCCTAGTTCAAAAAAGACAGAACTACTGGACAGAGTCTAGCAGAGAGCAACAAAGATAATTGGGGGACTGAAGCATCTCTTACAAGGAAAAGGTGAGAAAGCTGGGACTATTTAGCCTGAAGAAGAGAAGGCTGAGAGGAGACCTTATCAATAGCTATAACTGTCTAAAGGGTGGGTGCAGGGAGGATTGAGCAGACTCATTTCAGCAGTGCTCAGTGATAGAACAAGGGGCAACGGGCACAAGCTGGAACACAGGAAGTTTCATTTAAATATGAGGAAGAATTTCTTTACTGTGAGAGTGACAGGGCATTGGAACAGTCTGCCTGGGGAGGCTGTGGAGTATCCGTCTTCGAAGATTTTCAAAACCCACCTGGATGCAGTCCTGTGTGATGTGCTCTAGTCAATACTGCTTTAGCAGAGGAGTTGGACTAGATGATCTCTAGAGGTCCTTTCCAACTCCCAACAATTCTGTGATTCTGTAAATGCAGTCCAGATGACTCCTGGATTGCTCATGTCCTGCTGACCTGTCCCTTCGGTAGATATTGGAGTGTTTTGAATCCCCCAGGAGTACTTGGACCTGCAAACTTGAGGATTCTTTTGGTCATCTGAAGAAAGTCTCATTCACTTCTTGGTTAGGCCATCTGCAACATACACTTAGGACAACATTGCCCATTTTGGACTGCTATCTACTCCCAATCTATAAATGCTCGGCTGGGTCATCATCCCCAAGTAGAGCTCAATTGATCTGATATAAGGGACAACACCCCTTCCTCACTGTCCCATACTTCATAAAGAGTATATCCACCAACTGCAGCGCTTCAATCACGTGAGCTATCCCACCACATCTCTGTGATCTCAAAGAGATCATAGTCCTGTAATCACACACAGACTGTAATTACTCCTCTTCATTATCCGTGCTGTGTGCACTAGCATACAGTCACTTCAGGGAGGCACTCAGTCACCCAGTCTCCCAGAAAAGGTATGAGAGTTTTCCACATAATCCTGCACTATAGATGTTTCCTTATCTGTATGCATACACGTAGTGTGGGACACCTTCAGCCCTAGTGTGTTAGAAGGTTTCTTGTCCACAACACCCTGAACTCTGCTTACTCTTGTGGTCCACCACTTCCTCACTTAACTTTAGTCATCATCTCCTTCTGCTGTTGTTCCTTAGTTTAAAGCCCTTCCCAGCATGTTAGCCAGTCAGCTTCTGCTGCAGTTAGACAGATCCTGTCTCTTCGTAGCGATCTGTGATCCTCAGCAGATGGGGGCTGCACTCCCCTGCAGCAGGAAGTCTCCTACTGCTATCACTTGCAGTTTCCTCCTGATGCTTCTAATGGCAGAGTTCAAACAGAGCTGCAGAATAATTCAGGTTGGAAGGCACTTTGGGAGGGTTCAAGTCCAATCTCCTGTTCAAAGGAGGGCTCGCTTCAAAGCTACATGAGAAACAAAATGCTAGTTATGTTAAAAATCACACATTGCAGGTTTCAGTTAGGCAGCAATGAATGTAATTCTAAGTGGATGGTGTATTCATGAATTTTAAAAAATAAAAAGGAGGAGAAAGCAATTTAGAAAATAACAGTTGTGTTTGACTCTTTTTTAATTTGAATTTATCTTCTGAAAGCTGGAAAAGTGCTTGGCCCTGCCTTACACAAGTCTGGAGGCAGCCTGGACTTGAAGAATGAGAAGATCAGGATAAACCAGACAAACAGCCTGAAAGACAGAACAGATGACTTGTTTCTTTGCAGACAGACAAAAAACAATGGAAAAGTACATGGAGAGAGGGTACTAAAAAACCCACCTCAATGTACAGACGTAATTTCGGTCATATGTGAGAAGAGCTGCCATCTCGCCTCTCCAATGAAAGAATTGAACAGGTGTCTTACGCAACATTGTAGAGGGGGGAAGGAGAAGGTAATAATGCAACCACTTTTTTTCTTTTTGTGTGGGTAGGTTGTGCATCTCATAAGGTCCTTGATAGTTTTCTTCTATGACAGGCTCCTTCCTCAAAGTAAGTTTTGAGGGAAGCATCTGCTTTAACAAGAAACGTGATTCACCCAGCCAGCCCTCGGCAGATAAAGCGCTATAATGATTTAAACTTTGTAAAGGTGGGATAATTTGATATAGAAAGCAGTCAAGTGTGATTACAAGCAGTGTAGGGCAGCCAACAGGGCTAACTTGGACAAATTCATCCACATATGAAGAAAGCTGGATTTTTCCTTGCTGCGATGGAGACCACAACATGGAGAGTCATGAATACTTTGTCTGAGCTCAGGTCAACAGTTCTCATGACTTGCTGGAAGAATTGCAGCTTGTAATAAAGGACTGAAAAAATGTAAGTTGCACTAAAAGAAGTAAAATTTTTAGGCTTTTAGTTTTGAATTCTTTTTAAAAAATTTTTAATGCTCTGAATGTTAAACATATTTATTACTTCTCAATGTTCAACAAAACATTAAACATCCTTTTTATAGGATAAAAGTTCAAGCTACAATAAAATGCAGTGTCTCTTCATCCCATTGAAAAAATAAATTTCTATTTCTATATATGTATATTGTAAATAATTAGCTTTTAAAAGTATGTGCTCTTTCAAAAAGGTATTTTAAAATTGCACTTAGAAAAACATTCATCGACATTTTCTATACCCTTAGTGGATGAGTTCTTGTTCTTAAATGCACATCCAGCAGCCACTTCCACACTCCTTGTCCAAGTAAACGAGTTGACAGAATTTGGAGGCCAGTTTCTGCTTCACAGTTCATCTGTTCACTGCAAGAGGCCAGATAATCTATCACTCTCATGTCAGCAGTGGAAAATATGGCTGTGGCTGGACTTCAGGGGTTAAACTTCAGGTACATTCCTAAACTCCTGGTTAGCTACACGGCTGAATGAAAACTTCAGTGTATGTGCAAGTGCTTTCCTGAAATGAATTCTCCAGCAGCCTCGATGTGAAGTTAGCAGAGATACTTATAGATCCCTTAATATATACATGTATTTTTTGAAAGCTCTGTGTATTCATAGCTAGTGTATGTAATTATATATATATCATTATAGGTTGTGGTCTCAAAATGAGGTTTGGAGATACCTGAGTCTCTCAATGGGAATACACCTGAATCTCAAAACTCCAGCTGTGACAGATTCATCATCATAGATCTAAATGCGAACTCTTTCCTGACATTTTAAATTTACCTAATTATTTTCTAGTAAAAACCAGATTATTTTTATTGCAACAATTAGGAAAGTTAAATGAATGCAGTAAGCAATTACTATGAGTTTATTACACCTTCTGAAAGTACATTCTAGCAGTTGTATTTGATGATCTTAAACATCTTTTCCATCATAATTGATTCTATGATTCTATTTTTATGTTTCAGGAATACAATTAAAGAAGAAAATTTCCTCTTCCCTTGCTCCTCTACATTTTAATTACCTCTAAAACCTGATTACTCATAACAAAAAAAGTCAGAGAGCAATAAAAGATGTTAAAGGAAGAAGCAAACTGTTGGAGTGGCATGTGAATTGTGAATGCTCTTGCTGTTCACTTTGCTGACAGGCACCAGAGCTAAATTTTAACAAGAGTCTGGTCATTTTCTGAACAATTTGTAGAAATTCCCAGCTGCTGGTCCACTTTGAGTAATGGAGCAGGTTTATGTGCAGCTGTCTGGGGGAGTTGTTTTAATGTCTTCTTGGAATTGCTATCTTTCACTTCACTGAACCGAAGGATATAATTACACACTTCATAACTAGCTGTGATGAAGCTAGCAAGTGAAAATTACAGTAAACAGTTCAATATCTTAAGTGACGTCAAGAATTAGGCCAATTCCAGGTCCATTCCCTAGACTTAGGACCTAGGAGATGCTGTAACTTTGTCCAAGGCGAAAACGAAAGCCAGCAAGGGTGCTGGCTGCTATTTTTGAAGTGTTTTTTGATTGTGATTCCAGACAGAGAATTTCGAGGTGAAAACATTTGCAAAGTAGGTCACTTCTATGGCTATAGTTACACTGACAGCATCCACTGCACTATAACACAACAAGCACCACCTGACGTTGATATTACAGAATCACAGAATGGCAGTGGTTGGAAGGGACCTCTGAAGATCATCTAGTCCAGCCTCCCTGCCAGAGGGAGATCACCTGAGGTAGATCACACAGGAACATGTCCGGGTGGGTTTTGAAAGTCTGCAGAGATGGAGACTCTGCAACCTCTCTGGGCACCCTGTGCCAGTGCTCTGTCACCCTCACAGTAAAGAAGTATTTACTTATGTTTAAGTCCTAAACAGGTCCTCCTGTTTTCCAGTTTGTGACCATTGACCCTTTTCTTGTCGCTGGACACCACTGAGAAGAGTCTGGCTCCTAATATTATATGTATGTAATACTAATATTATATATTATGATTCCAATTTAAATTCCCTGCACCTGGTTAGCTTGCTGAAGACTACCCAGCCCAGTTTTTTCCTGCTTGTGAATCTTAAAACACCATTAAAGAGTGTAACATATGTTTTATGAATGTTCCTCATGCTCTGTACTGGGTCTCTGTTGCAACTACTAATCAAATCCTATTGTGTATCAAAATGATATCAATTGCATTCGAAATTTGCACACCTCAAGTGTTTTTACTTTTCTTTGTCTTAAATGTCTAATTACCTTAATGTGGGAAATGTTTAGGGGGGTGCTAATGCAGTAAGGCAATTTTCTATCTCTGTAATTTCCCCAGCCTGCTTTTTGAGAATGTATATTCTTTCAAGTGCCTTGCAAGATAAACAATATTTCATAGTAAAATACTCCTAGATATTGTAGAGGGTTTTTGAGCTGGGAATGCAAGATCTTCTCTGAAGTGCCACATTTACAATAAAAGGCCTCCTTGCCTACATCATCTTGTTATTGATTAAATAAAATTACATAATTGTCAACAGTGTCTGCATGCTTTATGGATTGCTTTTGACTCAGCTAAGCCATGGTTGCTTTTCCTATTTATTTGTAAATAACACTTTAAATCACTTCCCATAATTTCTTCTTTGAAAGGGCTGCTATCAATAGCTCCACATGGTGGAGAATGATTAATTACACCACGATTATTTCTATCTGCCATTATTCTTTGGTAAAAACAATGAGGACTTTGTGTGTTGACGCCTTGGTGCAGGCAGTGTTGCTGGGCTGCTGCTGGCTGGCGCAAGTGGGCAGCACCGTTCAGCTGTGAGGATCACAGAATCACAGAATTGTTGAGGCTGGAAAAGACCTCTGGGATCATCAAGTCCAGCCTATGACCCAACACCATCACATCGGCCAGACCATGGCACTAAGTGCCACATCCAGCCTCTCCTTAAAGACCTCCAGGGACGGTGACTCCACCACTTCCCTAGGCAGTGAATCCCAGTGCCTGAGCACTCTCTCGGTGAGGAAGTGTTTCCTGAGATCCAACCTAAACCTTCTCTTATGCAGTTTCAGACAGTGTCCTTTCGTCCTGTCACTGGTTGCCCGAGAGAAGGGCCCGACCCCCACCTGACTACACCCTCCCTTCAGGGAGTTGTAGAGAGTGATCAGGTCCCCCCGAGTCTCCTCTTCTCCAGGCTAAACACCCCCAGCTCCCTCAACCTCTTCTTACAGGACTTTCCCTGCAGTCCCTTCCCCAGCCTCGTTGCTCTCCTCTGGACCCACTCCAGCCCCTCAAGGTCTTTCTTGCAGTGAGGGGCCCAGCCCTGCACACAGGGCTCAAGGTGAGGCCTCCCCAGTGCTGAGCACAGGGGCAGAATCACATCCCTGCTCCTGCTGGCCACACTGTTCCTGTTACAAGCCAGGATGCCACTGGCCTTCCAGGCCACCTGGGCAGACTGCAACAACAGTACCTAAGCAGTACCTGAACAGTACCTGAGCCACCAGCACATGTGGCCATCTCCTTTGTGTACATGGCTGAGGTGACGTAATGCCTGGGACACAGAACAACATAAAAGGGATGGAAGGATAATAAGAATAAAAGCCAAAGTAAGGTACTGCTGTTACCCTGTCCTATGTCCCCAAAGACAAAGTGTTTAGACTAAGACAATCTTACATTTAGTGAATAGTCCCTCTTCCCAGCACTGGGAAAGGCTGGTCAAAAAGGTGGTGGAAAACCTTGCCTCCCCATCCTATAGCTGAACCAGCCCAGCACAAAAGCCACTGAAGATCTGAGACTACCTATCTGGGACTTGGACTACCTATTTGTGCCTGAATCCCAGCCCATGTGTCCCCGGTACCTCGACTGCAACAACCCTTTGCTGATGGTGTCTATGGGTGTCAGTGAGGCTCCTCGGTGGCCCTGATCTCGTCGTTTGGGGCCTTGTGTGGCACTGGCTGGTGCCCAGGCATATCTAGTTGAATGCATCATTTAAACAGTCCTTTAGTGCTGGAAATCTTTTTTTGGTGTCTGTAGCGTCATATGGTTTATAGGACAGTGTGGTTCCCAGTTTGAGTGAAGGGTGAGCTAAGCTTTGACTAGCCTAATGTGACCCTTCTGAAACAGGAGCAGAAGAGCTGCTGTCGACTGTGTTGTAAATGGTCCTAACTGAGCAGATTTCAAGTCTTAATAATCCACTTGCAACAGTCTGGTGTTGGCTGACAGCCCATGTTTGAGAATATAAACTAATTAACCTAGTACTTAAGAATTCACCAGGCACAGTCATTTGAATGCAACTTTTTTTTAATTGTTGGGAGGTCTCATTATCAAGTTTAAATCCTCAAGGAAGGCATCTCAGACACTTTTGTGTGCCCTAGTCACTAATAATAACAACTAAAGACAGCAGCAACTGCAAGTAATTTCATTACAAAGGGTCTCTGTTTAATGTGTCTTTAAATTGATGGGTAGGAGAATGCAGACACATCCATAGCTTTCTGAGGCTCAGCCCCCAGGCACAAGATCTCACCTCCCTACTTGTGAGTGACTTGGAACCTCAGGTACCTGAGATCCCTCTACTCAAGCACCATGTGCACATTCAGCTGCTCTTTGTGGCAAGGATTCACAGATTTTTATCCGCTATTTAGTGTTTCTATTTCCTTAAGGTTGGTTGAGGTTGCACTTCCTTCCCAATCCATTGCATCTCTTGCTTCCTCAGCACTTTTCGTCCCTTGCCCTGCCCTAAATTACACAGGGTGAGCTTCTTGTCCTGTTGCTGATTTCTAGTGGATGTTCAGTGGTAGATCACTGGTGCCAAGTGTTGCTGATACCTGTGACAGGCTGGATACCTACTAGAGAAAGACTTGAGCTTTCTTCCACCTTGTCCCAAAAACTGAAGCAGACTTACAAGCCTTATGTGCATATTTCCAAAGCTGTAATTTATTCTTCTATGGTAGTTGCAGTAGCTTGAGCTGATGAGTTGAGAATGGCAATGGTGCAGTGGACAACGGACTCATCAGAGACATGGCTTGAACCACAACTCTCTATCCAGGTGTCTACTTGGGGTTGGGTGCTAAGGTGAATGGAGGCACCCTGCTCTAAGCACATAATTTCAGCTGAGGTTTGCACCTGGTCATTTAGCGTTGCTTTGGGGAACATCTGGGTGCTCCTAAAATACTTGCCATCTGATGCCTTCAATTAACAGCCTTCCAAATGAGCTTCTAAGATTCTTAAGAGCTAACACTATTGTTTTACCAGATCACAAAGAAATTATCTGTGTTTCCTTTGTCAGCTTCCCAAAATCCTTGTTGGACTGAGGCTGTATCTGGTTTGTGTGGCAAAGTTTTGGTGGCAGAAGGGGCTACAGGTGTAGTTTCTGTGAGAAGCTGCTAGAAGCTCCCCCTAGGTCCAATAGAGCCAATGTCAGCTGGCTTCAAGACTGACCCACCACTGGCCAAGGCTGAGCCCATCAGCAATGGTGGTAGCACCTCTGTGATATTTAAGAAGTGCAAAGAACTGCTGCACAACTGCAGCTGGGAGAGAGAAGCAACTCTGCAGACACCACGGCCAGTGAAGAACGAGAAGGAGGAGGTGTTACAGGCACCAGAGCAGAGATTCCCCTAAGTCATGACAAAGACCATGGTGATGCAGGCAGTCCCCCTGCAGCCTATGGAGGTCCACGGTGGAGTAGATGTCCGCCTGCAGCCCATGGAGGATCCCGCACTGGAGCAGGTGGATGCACTCCAAGGAGGCTGTGACTCTATGAGAAGCCTGTGCTGGAGCAGGCTCCTGGCAGGCCCTGTGGACGCATGGAGAGAGGAGCCCACACTGGAACAGGAGAAGAGTGTGAGGAGTCCTCCCTGTGAGTAGGAGGGAGCAACAGAGACAACATATGGTGAACTACACACAACACACATTCCCTATCCTCCTGTGATGCTGCAGGGGTAGAAGGTAAAGAAATCAGGAGTGAGGTTGAGCCTAGAAATAAGGGAGGGATGGGGGGAAGGTGTTTTAAGGTTTGTTTTATTTCTCATTACCCTAATCTTATTTGATTGGCAGTAAATTAAATTAATTTCCCTGAGTTGAGTCTGTTTTGCCCGTGATAGTAATTGCTGAGTGATCTCCCTGTCCTTATGTCAACCCACAAGCCTTTCATTATACGTTCTCTCCTCCATCCAGTTGATGAAGAGGAATGGTAGAGTGGCTTTAGTGGGTACATGGCATCCAGCCAGGGCCAACCCACCACAGAGGTTAGCATTTATTTTCATGCATCTGACTGAGACGCACATGGCACTTCATAACCCTTGAAATTTCTTCCCTGTGTCCCCAAAATACAGGTGCATCAAGACAACTGACTCTGCGGTCTGAAAAGAAGATTTGGTGTTTTTTGTATATAATCAGCCAAGACACTTAGGGAAACCATGGCAGAAACAGGAACAACCTCTTTTAATCTCTTTTCTGTCTCCATGTCTACAATGAAGAATATGTTTTAAAAAATGTCACAGATAATGTAACTGCACAGCTCATATTTGGAGGTTAGAAATACTTAACCTACAACTCAAAATCTTCTTAAGTGGGATATTTAAACAGAAAAAACATACAACTTTGGCCTTCAGTAGATGCTTTGAATATTTGATTAACTGCCTAGGTTACTTCATTACCCTTTAGACGTGGTATTTCAGCTTCAGCTGTCATTTTGGAAAGGGATCTGAGGATAAAGCCCCAGGACGGTGTAACAACACTGCCATTCTAATACCACCATTTTTTCTCTGCTGTAAAAGATGGCTTTGCCAGTGAAAGAGAAGACACTGCTGTGATTAAACTGGTGAGACCTTGGACTCTATTTCGATTCTGCTGGAGGATTTATTTTTAACATCAGGAACATCACAACATTTTTGTGTCCCTGTCCTCTATTCATACAGAAGATGTCCTTTCACCATTGCTCTGTCTGCTTCATCTATCTCAACTTTCCCTCATGTTTGTACTTCAATCTGTTTCAGAGGGGTGTCTCCTCCTGGCAGGGACTTTTAAACATCGCTATATAAAGCAACAATAAAACAGAAACAAACCATGAACAACCTGAGGAGGAATGTTACACAGCTGAATTATGCATTTTACCCAAGGTAGTTGCCAAAAGTGTGCTATATATTGTTAAATCTTCTCTATTTCTGTTGTCTGTCTACCTCTGTCTCAGATTTACATCCCTTTTAGGATGTTTTACATCCTAAAAAGCACCTGATTGATTAAACAGAAATTAGCTAGCATGCTTGCCTGCACATGTCTTTTGAAAGGCAGTTTCAGGAATAGCTCCATGTCTGAGTGCGCACTGCAGAGTAAGAGTAAACCTGGGCTACCTTAGGGAAAAGTGTACAAAATTTTACCTCAGAATTGTCCTGTTCCCTTTGAGGCTTCATGAACGAAACTTGTTCTTCCTAGGTATCTTCAAGAGCAGTTGATAAATAGCTAAATAAAAGATTGGAGTGTGTAGCACTAGACTGAACATTTTTATTTTGTTTTCATGAGCTTTAGCCCTGTGGATTTCCACCGTCCTTTGGCTGCTGAATGAAGTAACAATGATCAGTACAGGACTGAGGTAGTCTCCTCACAACAGGCTACCAGTGAACTCAGATATTTATTTGTAGTACAGCTGGAAAAAAAGATTCTTTTCCTTAATGTGTTTTTTTTTTCTCCTGCAGTCGGCATAAAAAAAAGAACAAGCATTTAGATTTGTTTGCAAATGTAAAAGAGAAATAATAATAAAAAATAAAATATAAGCTTAAGTAAGCAAAGCTGGTGTAGGTTTCAAACCACAACAATAATTCAGCTGAAATATTCCTGCTAACATGAGATATTGTGAAGGCCCATTTTATGTCAATCCCGAACTATTCATTGAAGCCAAAAGTGCATTAAGTGGGAGAGTTAATTGTACGGGATTGGCAGAATTGGCTGACTGAACCAAGCATTGCCTGGAGCCTTTCTAGACGTGAAGGGAATATCTTTTGGCTGGAGCATGAGCATCTTCAAAGTATTCCTCTCTTCCAAATTACTTTAAGAAAGTGTGGTTACCGACAGCGATATTTCCTGTATTACCTTTTCTTAAGACCTGCAGCCCAAATAGTTCTGCAAGTATATACTGCAGTGATTTTAAAAGTCAGACATGAGCTTAAATCAAATCCAAGATGCACACTAGGAGTAAATTCTGACTTAGAGACAGATTTTATTACAAATAGTTGTGGGAGTCTTCTGTGAGCAGAGAGGGGGATAGTGTGTTGTTGCCATCCCTGGACAGAGCACTAGGTGAGCAAATCTTGCACGGACCTAGCCCATCCTGGAACACTGCTTGCCTGGGTTTTCATACTTGTCTAAATTCCTTTCACGTTTGGCTGATTAGCTGATTAACTGAATCATCACTTTTCCCCTCTCAGTTTGCAGGAGTAAGCTGTATTTCCATTTAAAAATGAGCTATGGATAAATCAATGCTTTAGATTCAGCAGAGAATTCTCAGAGGTCTTTTCCAGCCTCAACGATTCTGTGATTCTGTGAAGACAATCTCATGTGAAATGATTAACTTTTCAAGTGAATTCCACAGTTGCTGTAGAAAACCATCTTTGCTGTTCACTTCTCCCAACTGCTTACACGCTTGTAGAACTGCAGGTTTAGATTAGTGGATTTATCTTAGTTTATGACTGTGCTGCTGTTAGTTGTATTAATAGCAATGTAGTCTTACATTTCTTAGTTTTTATATGTGGTGGTCGTTATCCTGCATCTATTCTTCCTGCTGCATGTTTCTCTCCTCTGTATCTCATTTTTGGGGTGTATGCCAGCATAATGACATGCCATTGAAATTAGAGCCAGAACTCATTAGCTCTAGTAATTACCACCTTCCTCTGCCCTGGAGGCTTAGAGCATCACTGTTCTTCCTACTCCCAGCCAAGCCTTTCATTAGCACAACCATCAACAGCCTTACCAAAGCCACTTGGGGCAATGGGCTGCTGCTATGTCCACCTCGAGTGTAGGGATGCTCTTTTTGTCTCAGCCAGGGTATCTCCTCCCCCTCCCATCGCTGGATCACTGACAACAGCCAATGCAAACTGCCAATGTCTGTTTGAAAATCTTCCTCACTATGATTACTTATGACTACTTTCTGCATCCAATTAGAGAATATTTCCTTTTCAATACCACTCAAATTTCTGCTCTTTGTATCTCTTTCTCCACAGTTTTCACTACTCTTTTCCCCCAGCTGACCTCCTACTGCCTCCTTCTTTCTCCTTGCTTTCTGGGTATTCCTCCTTGCACCAAACCATAATTGTGTTTGATTTACCTTACACCTGCATCTTGTCTCTTGAAAGGATCAAAAATAAAAAGAACAAGATACATGACTGTTTAGAAGCTAGAGACTCAATGTCTCAGAATCTTCCTGCTTCTGTCATCATTTCAACTGGGATTAAAATGCAGGCTGAGGAGGCAGGTCTGGGGAACTTCTTTCTTGTCATGCTGTAAATTTACTGAAAATCATTGCAGGAATATGATGCCCTGTTATTATCTGTGCTTTGCTCGTGCTATTAAATTTCTGTTTTATTTTGATGGAAGTTTATTTAACACATTTTTGTTGGAAGGGGTTTTTTACCACTCAGTTATGATAAAGGAATGACAGTTTGGTTTATTTTTTTGTTGAAACATGGCATAGCTAAGATTATCTTTAGCATTAGCAACACGTGACTACTTCTTCCTTCTCTTAAAAAATGTTGGGAGAGGGCTGGCTTTTTTGGCTACTGAAAATGCTCTCTTCCTTTCAGGTTGCTGTGGTTAAATGTCAGAGTTTGGTTTTGATTTCTGACTGTTGTGTATCATTGCTCTTCTCCCACCACCACTAGTTTTTCTCTTGATAGATATTGCCCTCTCTCTGGGCATCAGAGAAGCACAGAGTGTGAAGAAGAAACAGAAATGAATGATTTGCTTTGTGGACCAAAACAGCCAGAGATGATACGTCATGGGGAAGAAGACAAAAAAGGAGTTTTGCAAGATTTAGTCAGGGTAGAACCACGTGGTCAATCTCCACTCGAGCCAAATCTAGAAGAACCTGGAGTCTGAGATCAAATCAGACCTGCCCCTACTCCTAGATACATGACAACATATAGCTTGGTCTCGTTTCCTGA
Source organism: Apaloderma vittatum (assembly GCF_000703405.1). NCBI lineage: Eukaryota > Metazoa > Chordata > Aves > Trogoniformes > Trogonidae > Apaloderma > Apaloderma vittatum. The sequence goes on along the minus strand of NW_009702868.1, from coordinate 772 downwards.
AACCTTAGTGAGCCATGAAAAGATTTTGCTGTTGTCTGTGGACGGCATAACATTTCAAGGCTCAGTCTATCTTTCTACACTGACAGAAATGTTGTGCTGTATGGTATGTCACTGGGCTGGGTCAAGGGTAAGGCCCTCCAAGACTTAGCACTGCAAAACAGCTTCTGATATTTTCTGTCATTAAAGTGACATCTAAAGTCTTAAGCCATTAACTAACAGATAAAATTGAGACTATTATATGCTGTTACAGCATTTACATGTATTTCTGTCATGCAATCAAATGTGTTTACATAAAAATAAAGCAATTTGTTAAAGATGATGGCATCATTCTCAGATTGGAGTCCAAGCAGAGAGATTACTTTGTGGCAAAGCATGTGTGTAATTTGCTTGGCTAGCCCTGTTTCGTAGTATTTTTGGAGAATAGAGGCCAGACCAAAAAATGGTTTGTTTCCTCTAATGCCAATGGATCTGCATTTGTTTTTTTTTGTTTTTCCTGTGATTTTGTTTGTTTGTTGGTGGGCTGTGTTTTTTTTTTTTTCCACACTGGCCAGAGGTCTAGATCTGCTTTACTAGAGAAAGAAGTAGGCAGAATTTGATAATTTTTGCCCCCAGCCAGATAAGAGGCATTTCAAACTTTAGAATGGATGCTGCCTCTAAACCTGTCTAAGCTTGGAGAGAATCACAGAATGTTAGGGGTTGGAAGGCACCTCAGAAAGTGTAGTCTCACCCCCTTGCCAAAACAGGATCACCTAGAGTGGGTCACGCATGAACA
>NW_009702867.1:60556-68297 GCF_000703405.1 Apaloderma vittatum | reverse complement strand
ATATATTATTCTATATTATATATATACATACATACATACATATATAGATATATATGATGTGATTAACCCATCAAATGACAGATTTGTTTCAAGGTTTTGAGATCTCATTCTAAGAGTAGTTGCTGTAATCTGTGTCCTAAAATTCAACTTACTGCTTTCCATGTTTGTGTTGTCCAACTGAATAGTTGTAACATGGATGAAAATGTTTGAAGAGTTTTAGTTAAAACACGAACTCTTGAATTTTCCACGTCTGCCTTAGCACTTCTTAACTTCATCTGTTGGCATGAATTTTCCTTTACTTTGCAAAGTCACTTTGTTCTACATTGAAGTCAGGGGAAATTTTGCCTTTAATTTTCTTGGAAGCAGGATCAAGCACACCCAAGTGGATGGCATTTCTGGTTTGTCTGGAGGTAACATATTAGTAACAGGAGCTTTGTAGCCAATTAATTTTTAAAATGTCAGGGAGTATTCTTGGCCTCATTGAAAGGTAGAAGATGGAGCTAAGGACATGCTCTGAATCTGGTGTCTAATTGAGAAACTGGTTTATTGTAATGGTTTCTTGTTATTTGTAAATCAAAGGAGTGGTTGGTGTAGGAATTAATACTCAGTCGCCTGCGAGTAATTACCTACCTGCCTCAGCCCTGCCTCACTGCCTGAGGAGGTTGAGATACTGACACTTCAAATCTCTTTTGTCTTAAAGAGTTAGAGATGCTGGTAAGAAGCATGACAGTTTAGAGGCAGTGAGTGACTTAAGAGATTTCAAGGAAGGTGATTCTGGCATCTGATCTTGTGAGACCTTGCCTGGAGTGCTGTGTTCAGATCTGGAGCCCCAACATAAGGACATGTACCTGTTGGAGTGAGTCCAGAGGAGGGCCACAAAGATGATCAGGGGCTGGAGCAGTTTTCCTGTGAGGGCAGGCTGAGAGTTGATGTTGTTCAGCCTCAAGAAGGCTCCAAGGAGACCTTACAGTGACCTTCTAGTACTTAAAAAGAGCCTACAGGAAAGAAGGGGAGGGACTCTTTATCAGGGAGTGTAGTGGTAGGACACGGGACAACAGTTTAAAACTGAAGGAGAGTAGATTTAGATTAGATTTGAGGAAGAAATTCTTTGCTGTGAGGGTAGTGAGGTACTGACACAGGTTGTCCGGGGAAGCTGTGGCAGCCCCCTTCCTGGAGGTGTTCCAGGATAGACTGGACGGGGCTTTGAGCACCTCGGTCTAGTGGGAGGTGTCCCTGACCATGGCAGGGGGGTTGGAACTAAGATGATCTTTAAGGTCCCTTCCAACCCAACTCATTCCATACTTCTATGATTTAAAATTTTCTCTTTGGTGCGGAGGGAAGATCAACCGTTGTGGACAGCTGGAAAGAAACATGAGTGAAAAGAGCCTCCTTCCATCCCTGCTGGATTTTGTGTGTTTATCGTCCCCACTTGTTAATCCAGTGTCTGTCCTGTGGCTGATACAGCAACTGATGCCTTGTGCCCTCTCCCTTCCTACCTGCGAATGAGGGGAGGGTGATAATATTGGTAAGTGATGAAGAGGAAATATGTCCTGAGAATAAAAAGGGCTGGGGAGGAGAGAGAGATGCACAGTCACCCAGGAATATGGCATGGGCTGTGATGTGAGACATGTGGCACAGCCAAACAGGGACCTTGCTGACAGGCTGAAATATAGGGAGGCAGGAGGGAAACTACATAGCTCTTCCGGGGAATGGCCCTCGTGGTGTCACTAGAAATTGTACAGGTCATGGCAGTGATGGACTTCTTGTGGGGCGTGTGTGAATCTGTTTGTGCTCCTCACGAGAGTGTTCAGGCAGAGAGGGAAGCGTAGGTGGTGAGAATAGTACATGGGTAGATCTGAGCTCTGCAGGATAAATCCTTTGATACCTACGCACATTAACCTTTAATCTGCAAAGATTCATACTCCTGTCTGAAGGTTAATATTAAAAACTTCACTTTTGATATCTGTTCTGGCTTGCTTTCTGTTGCCTTTTGTGTGTGTGTGTGTTCTATATATAATAAGCTATGCCTGATACCATTGTAAAAATACTTTAGACAACTCTTTTCATCTGTCTGGTAGCAGTATATGCTGCAGGCGTCACAAAAGCTTTGTTTTTTGGGAAACCACCTGTGGTGGTGGAAGGTATAATACATTCTCAATGCTGGAGAATGGTGGGATTTTTATAGTTCTTGCATGTCATAGGAAATCAAGAAGTTTTTCTGCAAAGAGTTTTCAGCAGAGTCTTTGGATTCTGGGGAGGAGATACGGGAAATGTGTGACTGCTTCTAAGCAGAGAAATGTCTGTACCTGACAGTTCTGGGAAACGTTGTACATTACTGGATATCTTTCTGCAAGTCATGTTTACTCTACATTATTTTGTTAGTGGTCTCTTAAATTTTGCAAGATATCTTCACAGCTTTTCCTCTAAACCTCTACGTTTACTGGTACTACACTTTAAAAAAGATTTGTATGTATACAGTGTACTGAGTATTTTATTTTCTCTGCTTTGACTTTCTCTGGATGTGCCATCTATGTTGCAATTTTATAGTTTCCTAGAAAATCAAACTATTCTTAAATAATAAGGTATTAGTTTAGTATGGGATTTTAATATGTCTTTTGTTTCTATATATAGCATGCCTGAATATGCTTACAATACACATTTTCTGCAACCCTCAGGGAGTGCTTTGCCCACTTATCTTTGTATAGTACAGAATTTTATAGCTTCAGAGATTCATACATAGACCTGATTCCTTCCTGTCTAACCTAACATGCCTAGAATCCCAACAGTCATTGACACCTTAAAAAGGTGGTGAAGAGAAGTAGAGTTGAATCCTTTCTGGAAAAGCCTTACCTGGGTCTTAGTCTTTTCTAGGAGGAACATGTCACTTCCCTCGGAGTATACAGAGAGTCTTGGAAGCCTGCATTCACACTTCAGATGACTGAAGTACTCAAAGCTTGAGTTGGAGGAATCTGAGGCCTTGTTAGTGCTGTTATAGACATTGATGTTTTGCATGGTCAAAGGACTTGAAGAACTGAAGCCACTGCTTATAAAAATCCATCAGGTGAGAGATGTCTGTTACGCACTGTGCAGAACCTGAAACAGGGCATCCAGCATGGTTGGAGTTTCTCAACAGGAGTATAAGTTGATCCCTTCACGGAAGAGCAGCAATATTTTTAGGCTGCAGAGGAGAAGAAGATCCATGTTCTTACCCCCTTCCTCCTACAATCACTTTGGAGTAGGTAGCTTTCCTGGGAGCTCAGCAGAGTCCAGTAGTGCAGTGGACCTGATGAATGCAGTGATGATACTATACTAAATAGACCAATGTGGGGCACACAGGCTTTTTGGGGCAGCTCTCTGCTGAGTGTTATGCTTCTCTGCTTGAACTAGTGGGTTAAACCAGTACCAGACTGGTTGCTTTTCTTCTTGCAATGATTGTTGCTCGTGAATATTGTCCTTGGGTTTGAAAAGGTGAGGAATGTAGATTTTTAGTCTTCAACACCACAGTCACTAGGACCTTGTATCTGTGGAGCTGGCATGGTCCATACTGACCTTTAGGGACATGAGGATGCTTGTTAAGAGAGGGTGTTTTGTCCTACCAAGGAATACTTGAGAAGTAGTCACTGTCCTGCCTGTCTTGTACTGCAGCACAACTCCTCCGCCTGCTTCTAGTGTTTAAAACCAGCCGAATCAAGGATACAAATTTCCTGTTATGTGCATCATAAAGCACCAGCGAAGGCAAGCAAAGGTAGTAGTATGTGAGCAGACCCCAAGGTTATTTCATTAATCTTGTGAAGCTGTGCAGTGTTATCTTATTTCCATACAATGATATTTTTCATATTTTATATTCAGGCCATATTTCATGTTTACCTGTTCTTGTGTACCTGAATATGACCCTTAAAAATATTGGCAATGTTTTCAGATCTTTTGTATGTAGTGGGTAATTCTGGCTGTTTCTCATCCCTTGCTGTTCCAAACTGCTGAGACAAGACTATTTTTCTGCTACCAATTTAAGAGAAATTAAGAAATTAATTTTGTCCTTAGCTGCATTCTATTGCAGAAACTTCCCAGTGCTTTATGTAGTGAACTGTGACTGGATTATCATTGTGTCAGTACAAACGTACTGCATGTAAGATTTTTAATTGCTCATTAGACGTAAATAGTCTACAGGGTGGAAGCCTGGAGTGATCTCATCCAGAACTGCTAAAATGTCTTTTTCTTTCAGAAACTTTTTTGGTTTGTGTACCTACAGAGCACAAATTGTAATTCTTGGAATCATTTAATTGGAAATATGTGTATCTTTCAGCATGCCATCTTGGGTTTGTTAGACAGCGCTTGTTTTAGCTTCTTCCAGAAAGAGAAGAAAAAAAACTGTGTTAATTTTTTTCCCATTCTTTTTCTGAACTCAAAGAATTTCCCCTCCAATCACTTCCCATACTCCAGCTTCCATGTGCCTGTGCCCAGGAGAATGTTTAAGTGCTCTCAGAAAGCATGGACTGCTCTTGATTGTACTTTTCCTTTGTAGATGCTGAGTACCCCTGGTTACTGTGCTGCCAGGTTTTGCTGCCTTATGACTAATAGGCCTGCATCAGGAATCAATCCCACCCACCGACACCAAGCCTTGCCAGGTTGACCTTGAGGCCAACTCTTTTATTTTGATTCTAATTTGTGCAATGATTTGCACATCACTGAAGCAAAGTTAAGTATAAGAGGTTGTATTAACATAGCAGTACAGCTAGACTGGAACCGCACAAAGGTCAGGAAATGGAAAAATGGACTGCCTAATAACATCCATTTGCCCCATTGCTGATGTATAATGGCTTTGATTTTCAATTAGTGTTTATTACAGGCGTAAATACATATATTGTGCCACAGATGTGCAATATTGAGACAAATGCACTTGAAATTCTTCAGTGTCATTACAGCATGCATCCCTCTGAAACATTTGCAGCCATTTTTTTTTAGTCTTCCCAAGAGCAGCAGTTTCATCTGCGTGCTCTGTAATATCTTACAGGGAAAAGGGTGTCAGTAAACCATGGAAGCCTGCATCTCCCTCGTGCTGTTAGATGATTCCTTTGGAGCTTTGAGAAATCATTCCTGTACCTCTCAGATAAATGGCCTGATCCTACAAATTTGTCCATGCTCTCCAAATGCTTTGGCTTCACAGTGTTTTATATTTCCAGCAAGTCAGATGCTGAACCATTTGGAGATTTTGTATAGCTCCTTGCACTATAAGGCCTTGTTTACTGGATTTGACTGGACTATAAGATATGCTTTAAAAATCTCTTTTGTGCTAAGAGTAGTTAAAGATGTCTCTCCTCACGCAGGGAGGTTGGACTAGGTGACCTCTTCTCAGTCCCTTCCAACCCAATGCATTCTATGATACAGGCCTATCAGTTTGACTTTGGTGCTGGGGAAGTTGATGGAGCAGATCATCCTGAGTACCATCACACAGTACATGCAGGACAACAAGATGATCAGGCCAAGTCAGCATGCGTTCATGAAAGGCAAGACCTACCTGGCAAACCTGATCCCCTTCTACAACATGGTTACCCTCGTAATGGATGAGGGAAAGCCTGTGGATGTTGTCTATCTGGACTTTAGTAAAGCCTTTGACACTATATCCCACAGCATTCTTCTGGAGAAACTGGCTATTCATGGCCTGGACAGGTTTACTCTTCACTGGGTAAAAAACTGGCTGGATGGCTCGGCCCAGAGCGTGGTTGTGAATGGAGCTGAATCCATCTGGTGGCGAGTCATGAGTGATGTTCCACAGGGCTCAGTGCTGGGGCCAGTTTGGTTTAATATCTTTATCAGTCATCTGGACAAGGGTGGGGGGGAAGGTGGTGGTGGTGGTGACTGACAGCCAGCTGAATATGAGCCAGCAGCATGTCCAGGTGGCCAAGAAGGCCAACAGCATCCTGGCCTGTATCAGGAATCATGTGGCCAGCAGGACCTATACTCAGCACTGGTGAGGCCACACCTGAAGTATTGTGTTCAGTTTTGGGCCTGTCACTGCAAGAAGGACATTGAGGTGCTAGAGCGTGTCCAGAAAAGGGCAACAAAGCTGGTGAGGAGTCTAGAGAACAAGTCTTACGAGGAGCGGCTGAGGGAACTGGAGTTGTTCAGCCTGGAGCAAAGGAGGTTGAGGAGGAGACCTTACTGCTCTCTACAACTATCTGAAAGGAGGTTGGTAGAGAGGTGGGGATTGGGCTGTGAAACCAAGTAACAAGTGATAGAAGAGAAAATGGCCTCAAGTTGCACCAAGAGAAGTTTAGATTTGATGCTAGGAAGAATTCCTTTACTGAAAGGTTTATCAAGTGTTGGAAGGGGTTGCCCAGGGCAGTGGTGGAGTCCCCATCCCTGGAGGTATTTAAGAGTTGGGTAGACATAGTGCTGAGGGATATAGTTTAGTCGAGGACTTGTCAATATTAGGTTAATGATTGGACTCGATGATCTTAAAAGTCTTTTCCAATCTAGGCAATTCTGTGATTCTATGATAATAGCTGTTATAGGAGGGGTTAGGTTGATGGGAGCAGTTATCATAGCTGAAATTGTAAACTTGATTATGACTTGATTTTGAACAGTGTTTCTTCTTAGCTCTGCATTGCCTTGCATTTTGTATAGTCAATTGTACTGCGCCCGCAGTGATGGAAAATGCAAATGTTCTCTTGCTTGACAATTTGCTGTGCAGGCAGCCTGTGCAGTGTTAAGAGGACTGTCCCTGGGCAACAAGGAGGAGATCTATATGCTTTATTTACCTTTTCCTGACTGAAAGTTTGACAGAAGGATAGTATATCTCTCCTGAAAGCTGCTGAGCACTGGCAGCTAAAAGGCCCTCTAGGCTAAGGATGGGGAACTGATGAGGCAAACATCAAGAGCAGCGGGCTTGCGGTGGGCATGGAGATGAGAAGGTTGCTGGAGAGAACGGAAAGCAGATCCTGCAACAAGTCTTTAGGGCTATGAAAAGCAGGAGAGTTTGCTCTAAGGGTAGACTTGCTGGGCTGAGAGCAAGGCTGAAGGGGAAAGCCCTGCTCTTTAAGGAGCAGCAGCGAGATTCATTATCTCATCTTTTTGCTTTCAGTCAGCTTTTTTACTCTTCCACCCAACAGACAAGCTTCCTGTCTTTCAGAACTTATCTGATATTAGAATCAGGTGAGAATCAGGTAAGATATGTAGAATCAGGTAATTTTTTTTCATTAGAGCATAAAATTAGATTATGCTCTAATGAAAAAAATTGACATACTGAAAGCCCTTCTGGTAGGTTCATCTTCAGGTTAAAGGTCTGCCTCAAAGCTCTGCCTTGCAGAGTCCTGTCATATCACCTTTCTGTGACTGTAGGCACTGTTGCTTTCCTGCTCTGAGTGTTTACATCTGGGCTGTGACTAAGTTTTTAAAATCTTTTATGTAGTCTCTGTCTTGGGTTACAATGTGTAACCAAAAATGTGTAATTCTATTTTCATCTGTTGAAACCGGTTGGAAGTTATTTTTATTTCTTGTAACTCCAGGGGGCGGGTGCTTTCTGTTAATGGGTAATCATGGGTTAATGATGGGGGCAGTCAGTGGGAGCCGCCCCTAGCCCAAAGCCGGGGCCACCGGAACCTTGGCCCTGCCCTGAGGGGTAGCTGCGCTGCCGCTGGAGCCGGACCGCCAGGAGGCCTCGTGGAGCTCTGGTCGGTGCCGCCGCCATTTCGCCATAGAGGAGAACTTTTTCTGGGGACCCCTCTACTGGATCATCTCTACT
>NW_009702867.1:57840-60265 GCF_000703405.1 Apaloderma vittatum | reverse complement strand
CGCGGGGGGGTGGCTGGGCTGCCGCTGGAGCCGGACCGCCAGGAGGCCTCGTGGAGCTCTGGTCGGTGCCGCCGCCATTTCGCCATAGAGGAGAACTTTTTCTGGGGACCCCTCTACTGGATCATCTCTACTGCAACAGAGCAGCATCTGCCACTCCAGGAGGACTTTAATTTGAATTTATTTGGACTTTTTTTTTCTTTTTTTTTTTTTCCAAGTCAGGTCGTATCCTGTCAGAGTTTCTGGCATTATTTGTTTGTTGTTGTTCTTTTCTCTGTACCATTACCTTTGTAATTGCAATATTCTTAGTAAAGAACTGGTATTCCTATCCCCATATCTTTGTCTGAAAGCCCCATAATTTCAAATGTATAGCAATTCGGAGGTGGGGGGAGGGGTTACATTCCCTATCTGAAGAGAGGCTTTGGTTTCCCCTGTCTTCTAAACCGAGACAGTCTCTCATCTAGCCAATTTAACCTCTTATACAGACCGTTACTACCTTATATTTCCGTTAATACAAAATCCTTGTTGATGCATATGATCTTACCTTCCTGAAAGCTGCTCAGAAGACTTTTGCTGTCATAACTTATCACTTTCACCAGGCTACCCTAACGTGCGTTTTTAAATCTGCCTTGGCTCCTTCTTGTATTTTACAAACCACATAAGCCTTGCAAATGGAGGCTAAAAGCGTGTCAGGAGAGCCTTCATCTCTGGTGGAGCAACCGAGAAACTGACTCCACATCTGATTTGCCCATGATATCAGACCTGACTACTGGCCTATTAAATTTTCAGATGGATAAATATGCTGTGTCCCAAGCTTCCTGTCATACAAAGCTCTCTTACTGTCTTTCTTGATACCTGCCCCTGAAATCTGGTTGTGATGATGCTTGCAGAAAACTGAATGAGTACCTGTCTTACTTTGAGCCCACTGTCATGCTGGCTAGTACTGTCACCTTTTTCCCTTTAATTTTTTTCATCTGCCAAAGCTCCAGTGATGGATTGTATTTCAGTCATATAATATCTTTGGAATGGACAGTAGCAGTCCATTGCACCACCATCCTGAGCAGCACAAACACATCTTCTCTGACAGACCAGCAGTAGGGAGTAACTGATGCAAGTATCTAAAAGACAGCTCTTAATTGTCCGAACAGAGAATGGAGCTGGATCCTTGCATTAAGATCTATCTCTGTTATTGCTAAAGCGTCATGTGCCTTTCTGGCATGATTTAGAACAATCCCAAATAATAATAATAAAAAAATCCCTAACATTAAGCTCTCCAGGGAAAGTTGCTGCATGGCAGCTCTGAACCCTTTGGTGAAATTCAGCTGCAATAATGGCGTGAAGTCTTCCAGCCAAAGGATTCTTGTTGTCTCAAAGAAGGAAGCGGTGTGGCTTCTCAAGTGGTGAAGCTCTCTGCTGTCCCAGTGCCAAACAGCAATTGGTCAAGGAGACACGTGTGAGTGTGGAAGGGAGAGAATGTGAGAAGAAAATCCGTGATCATTTCTTTTCTTGGTGTTTACTAATTACACGTTTTCTGTGCGTACATATTGGAGATCATTTCTCTTTACAACCAGATCCCATCTGTTACTTCCTTTTGTCTGCTCCTTCCTGCTTTCCCTTGCTAGGCGTTGCAGTTGCATTTATATGAGGAAAAGAAAAAAACTCTGACTTTTCTGATGCTTGTTTTCATTAGATGAACTAAGTGACGTAGATAAGAAACAAGTTCTGTTACTCTGAAGATCTCATTTTTGGACTTCTATGTGGCTGCTAGATCTAGAGACAAGGCTTTTCAGAACTTTGTGAAAATCAAAGGGGTGCCACGGAGAGGGGAAAAATGACCCTTTAGGTAGTTTTGCTCAGCAAGGCTAATATTTTATACCTAAATACTTCTTGCCATAAATATCTGTACACAAAAGGACTGTTTCTGATATTTTTTAAAAAAATTACTAAATTTATTGGAATGAATGCTTATTTATGCTAGAATAGCTGATAGCAGTTGAAAGCTATATGTTCTCCACCAGTAGTGACACTGCATTTCTTGGCAAGACGGTAATTTAAAAGTTGTCTACTATACAGTAAACAGAAAGATACTGATATATGTTGTATTACATATTATGTATGTCCAAATGAGGAATGTAAAGGGAAAGACCTTTACATCTGCTACTTCAGGTGTCGAAAACTAAAATAACTGGACATTGCTGATATCACTGAAATATTGTGCATCCTTGTCACCTCATTCCCCCTGTCCTAGATAAATTCACACATGGAAAATAGCCAAGCAGTGCAGCCATCACTGATGCAGTATTGGCACCCTCAACTTAGGACAAGCTTGAACTCAGACGTTAAACATGTCATAGAATCATAGAACAGTTTTGGTTGGAAGAGACCTTCAAGATAATGAGGTCCAACTTTTGTTCTAGCCCCATCAACG
>NW_009702867.1:18401-57809 GCF_000703405.1 Apaloderma vittatum | reverse complement strand
TGTCTGACCCGCTAAACCAGAACATCTACCAATCCTGCGTGATGTACTTACGTGTGGCAGGACGGGCCATTTTAGGACAAAGCCTGATAATCTGAGACAAAAAGGTTAAAAGGTGTTAGGAGAAAACCTTTTCCCTTACACCTACAGACACCCTGAACAGCAAAGGCTTTCCTCACCACAAACCTTCAGACAAGCAGTGAGGGGAGCGGATGGGAAAGTGAAGCCTGGGGGTCATTTGGTATAGAGGATCCGTGGCTGGAAATAGCCCTGGAAAGACTGACTGTAGAAGCATCTCTGGAGTGACTGTTCTGAGCCAGGAACCAAGAGGGATTTGTTTCTCTTGACAACCAAACTTGACCCATTGTGCTTCTTCTTTATAATTTACATTGTGTATTAGAAATGAGAGTATTGCTTAGTGTGTGTAGCATACACACCTCTACAGAGGGATAGGGAGAATAAATATGAATCTCAAGCCCCTAAAACTATTATTTCTTTTGTATGGATAAGTTTGCTTCCACAAGACAGCAGGAAGGTGTCTTTGGAACTTTTTAAAGCTGTTGCACTGTGGCCGGGATTCTGTCAGGAGGGCTCAGGAGCTGTGTGTGTGCTTTAGACAGTTGCACAGAGAAGATGCAAAGCTGATAATAAAATGTGGAGTAACTATTTTTCCTAACCTATTTTCTCTGTGTTCACACAGCCATGCTTGTATTAAGATGCCATTATTTAATCCAGTTAATTATGTGTGACTGTTGTTGCCTTTGGGAGTTTTTTTCGGTTTGGGGATTTTCTTTTTTGCAGATTAATGTATTTGTGTAGAATCGGTGCTGGAAATATGGGAGACTCAGATTTCTGGTGAATGTGGCCTTCTGAGTTGCTTTCAGATTATGCCATTTGTTCCATTGGCATCAACATACAGGAAAATGGGATCTTACAGAATGCTAACATAGTGATGAATTTACCATTTTCATTAAAACTGCTTGAAGTCATGCTGAAGCTGAGAAAAATAAATGTCTAAGTCTAATTTAATTTGAAAGTATGCAGTTAATTAATACTCTACATCCATTAACATTCAAAAGTATGTGCAGAACCACTAGTCCCTGGAGTTATTTGTCACCAGAAATAAAATGTCTGCCTTTGAACTGAAGTAGCTTCTGGGTAGCAAGCTATGAGCAAAGGAGCCTTTGTTAGTGATACAGACTAATCCAGAAGAGTGGGCATGAAGTTCTTTGTGTTGCTGTCTCACCATTATAAAGCCAATAGCAGTTTTTCTGGGTATTCTTGTGATGGCAGATGCCTTCTTTGCCAAGTGACAGAAACTCCTGTCGATTTTAAAGTACTGATTAGAGCGTGGTATTTGTTCATGTCCACAAGTACTTCCCAAATTAGAAAATGTTCGCAGCATGTGAAACCGTGTTCTTGGATAAAAAAGCAGATGCATTTTCTGTTTACAGACAGTATTGGACTTTACATTATGAAGTGAACTCTTTTCAAACAGCGAATAAATGTACCTGTTAGAAACGCAGCAGCAAAGACATGATCAGGTGCATAGCAGATTAAACATGAGGCACTTTGCTCCCCCGTGTGCTTTCTTTCTCCTTCTATCCCTGTATCTCTAGCGTAGCCTTTTGCTTTATTAGCTCGAAACTTGCAAGCACTTACTGTAAGGTGTGGCATTCCCACTGGAGCTATTTTTGCTTATGAACCCTGTTTAATGCAGTAAGTGATGATTTGGGTCAATGGATTGTAAGCATTTTAGAGCAGTGTCTGCAAAGTGGCAACATAGTCTCGGGGTACTAACATACCAGTTTAATTTTTTGTTCTCTGTACAGTTTTTGTGCAACAGAATCCTAAGATAAAAAATAATAGGTAACTTAATTATTCCACGAAAGTTGGTATTAATAGACAAAATACTTTATTTTTTCAAGACTTGCTGTTCCTCTGTGCTACCGTAGTCTTAATAAAGCCAAAGTTAAATAACTGCTTGGCTGGACAAAGGAGCTCTGATTTTTCTTCTGCTTAATTTGTTTGAGTTCAAAAGGAAGATTTGACTTCTGATCATGTGAAAAGCATTTCATAGCATACTGGAAAGCTGTCTAGTTTTGTATCTAATGGACTTGACAGCATGCTTGGCAACAGATGGATAATGGAAGGCTGATGAATAATGAAAAGCCGAGTGATTGAAATAGCAGAGCTGCAGGAAGAGAAGAGGGAAAGCTGGGAAGGAGAATGGGAAAAACAAACAGCACCCAAGTGAGGAATAACTAGCATTTTGATCAGTATCAGAGCATGTCTTCATGTCAAAATTTAACCCAGTCATAACTTCAGAATTTTCCATCTGCCAACTCACAAGAGCTCTTAACTCACGCACCAATGATGCGTTGTGTTCAAGTCACTCAGTTTGCCTTGAGGAAGGAGGGTTGGTGGAATTTAAATATTTTTTCAACTGCTAGGATGATGACTACTCTGCAGTAACCTTTGTGATTCCCGTGAATTGTCCAGTGCATTTCCAAATTCCTCCCAGAGCGGTTGTACGTACAGCCTCACATTCTACTGCAAGCGGAGCGTTAGCATCAGGAGCTACCAGCTGTACCGAGCGACACGGCAACACTTAGTTTGTATTTACACTTTAGTGAAGATATCTCTGTTGTGGTAACAGGGATAACTCCATTTTCATGTCTCTCACTCTTCAGATCTCCAGCAGGGAGGAAGAGCTCTTACTCATTGCTAACCTGTGTCTCCAGATGGGATACGGTCTCTGAGGCAACTGCGCTTTAAGAAAAATTTCCTCTGAAAACGTAACAGGAATTACTGGGGAGAAGACACAACTCCAGCTGTCGAAAGTGGGAAGACTGTCTCCTGATGTTAAAAATGAATGGCTTTTTACAAGTTGAAATAGTAGAAATGTTTGTGTCTGGATGCATGCATTAACGTGGAGGAGGCCAACTGCTATTAATTTTCTCATGCATTGCCAGTTGTGGCTGAGCTTGGTGGTGCAAGGCTTGCTCTAGACTTGTTTTTGTGGCAGGAATTATGGAGTAGGATTTGAGTTAGCACTGTGTTTCCTGCTGCACCTTTTCATGTCTCTTTTTTGCAGTGCCGAATGGAAAAAGATCTGCTACTTTCTCATTCTGGTGTACTACTTTTCCTAAGTTCCCGTCACTGAAAAATGAATAATACTGTAAATACAATCCTTTTGTTCTTTTTCTTCACAGAATCTGTACCAAAACAGGTTCCTGGGCCTGGCAGCCATGGCGTCTCCATCAAGGAACTCACAAAATCGGCGCCGGTGCAAAGAGCCTCTCAGATACAGCTACAACCCTGACCAGTTCCATAACATGGACATCAGGAACAATTCCCATGAGACCGTCACCATCCCTAGGTCTACCAGTGACACGGACCTCGTCACGTCAGACAGCCGGTCTACCCTGATGGTCAGCAGCTCCTACTACTCCATTGGGCACTCGCAGGACCTAGTGATATACTGGGATATAAAGGAGGAAGTGGATGCGGGGGACTGGATTGGCATGTATCTCATAGGTGAGTTCCCCTTCCCCTTTGGGTTTCTTACTGCTTTTTTAAGTTATAAGTTTTAGGTTAATAGGGGCTGATACAGCCCCACTGAATGCAGTCTTTAAGTGGGTTTATACATCACAAGATTTTTCTTTCTGCTTGTAGTCCTGGTGCTCGCTTTTTCTTCAGCAGAGATATGAAAATGCTTTCTGTTGATGGTTTCTTGAAATTTCAAGGTATTTCAATTTTAAAACAATCTGGATTTGAGGAAGACACCTCCTATATAAAGACAACGTAATATTTTCAGGGTTTCCTCTTACAAGTCCTTGAGTAATCTGTGACAGATGAGAGGTTTTACAAGTCAAGGATATGAATCATTTAAAAACCTCGTGAAATAGAATGCCTTTTTCTGTATAGCTGAAGGGTATTTTGATCTGAACAGTAATTATAGACTTAGGCAGTCTGGAGTAGTTCCAGAAAAGTTTTTCTTTTTTTTTTTTTTCTGTCATCTGTTTGTGTATTGAAAGCTGTACTTAGCCATGTATGTACATTAGCATATTTTTGGCATCTCCGTCTAGTAAATCCAGCCTCATATAACAGTAGTAAGAAATGTTTTCAATCCAATTTCACCTTTTTTTTCCCGAAATTAGCATTTTTTTAACCTGGTTTGGTTTCTATGGAAATAGTCATGCTGTGTGAAGTTCTTAGATGTTTCCTGAAAACCCGTGACTTGGTAAAGAGGACAGAATTAGATTGGTGTCCCCACAAAGGGAGGTGTTGGTAAAAGGCACCCTTTACAAGTTTGGATTAGTGTGCCTAGCACTAAGCAAGTATTTTGGTTCCAATATCACTGTTTCACCTTGCCCAACCCAAACCAGGTGAAACATATGATGTCCTGAGTTGGGCTTTTGAAGCAATCATAGGGTGCATCGTAGGAAGCTATGGAGTTACTTAATTGCTTTAGTGGATCAAACCAGAAGGTTTGGCATCACCTGCTGAGGATGTTGGGAAGACGGGTGTTGGCAACATAAGGAATGTGAGAAGGTACGTGGATGGGAGGTCTGAGTATGTAGAGGAACCCTGATGGCAGCGTCAGGCACTGGAAAAATGAGTTCAGGGTGTTGGAGAGATTGGGAGAAGGCGGCATGAGGGTGGCTGTGTCGGACACAGAGGGAAAGGACTGGGCATTGCAGTAAGCCAGGCTGCAGTACTTACTCCTGTGAGTAACCTCATAAAATACCCTGCTTTGAAAACAAAAGTAGACTTCTGAAAATTAAAATCTTTTTAGGAAAGAAACGGAGACTGGATTTAAAACAGATGCTCTGGCTTGTTGACTTTAACAGAATTACTTGTGTTTACAGCTAAGCTTGCAGCTGAGTATTTTACAGGAACAGATGAGAAGACACAGCAGACCCTGGTACTAGGCACAAGGAAATACTCTAAGCCTATTCTGCAGTTAGGCAGGCAACCCCTGAGAGACTGTCTTGCTTCAGTAAGAAGAGGGAAAGTGTGCACAATGAATGAACTTGTTCAGCCAGGTTTCATAGCTCAGGCATTGTATCCAAGGCTGTGAAGACATGTTCTAATTTTTTTTTTAATAAGTGACTTGAATACATAGAGGCTTAACTGGGCAAAAGAAAAATCTACCCTGCTACTCCTGCTTAATTTACCGTGTCAAACAGGATGTTGCTGCAGACACCTCAATAAATTAGAAGTGCAAATTGTGAAGTGTATCCTTGCCCCTGCTGGCTGACCACCTGGTGTTAATGGCAATAGCCAATGGCTCACTCCAAGGAACACTGCTGCTAAATGAAAAATGAATAATGTGTCCAGTCTCTAAGAAGCAAACAGTTGAACCCTAGTGTCTTCGAAGGTGTTTTATCTGCAGCCTCTCAGGTTCCTGGTCTAGATAAGTGAGGAAGTAACAGGCAGCAGCTGCCTTTAATTCCTTTTTTCTCTGCCCTTCCCCTTGTCCCACTCCTTCCCTCCCAAAATCTTAATGTAATGTGAGCTTTGGTGTTTTGATTCCCTTAAAGGAAAAACATGGGAGACTCTGAAGATGACTTGGGTTTTGATGTTAGTTTGATGTGGAAAACACTCGGAATCTAGGAAAATAACTGGCACTATGGCTGTATCCACAGTAACACCGTAGAGGAAACCGGTAGGAATGGGTCTGTAGAAGCAAACATCTGCCGAATGCATTCCGGGGACTCGGTTTTGGAACAGTCTCTATCTGGCAGACTGGATGCCCTTGAATCGCTGCAGTGCATCTGCCAGGTTAGCTTCGTCAGGACAGGATCAAGTTTGTGTGCCCCAACAAAGATCAGCACGCAGTCTGTTGGTGACAAAGTGGGGACAATTGGAAGGATCAGTGAAAAAGCATGCTTCTCACCTGAAATAAGGCACTGACATTTCCTGTATTTGGGTTTGTGACCAATCCATAGGGGTGGGAGATCCGGACATCCCCAATGGCTTAGATTTGTGTGGGCATTTGCATGGATTTTATGAGTATGGGCTCCTGTTTAGAGAGGGAATGTTCCTGGCCTTGGGGTTATGACCTTCACAATGTAAACTGATATATGGCTATATTTTGAATTAGCAGCCAGACTGGAACAAGAGAACCAAAAAAAACTATGAGCTACACCCAGTCTGCTCAGTGTTGAAGCCTATTATTAGCACTTGCATGGCAGCCCTGTTAACTGTTGCGTTGCTACTGGTCATTCTAGTGTTTGTCTCAGAGCCGGCTTCTGGATACAGCACAGTCCTTTTGGTGATTGTTTACGTTGATGAAATTTGAGCTGAAAGGTTTAAATGGAGCTATGTTTAATATTGTGGCAAATTATGAGAACAATGAGAAGTTTTTTTGCATCCTTGGGGTATCAGGCAGCATTTTCTGAATTTTTTTTAAAACTCACTGTGGGAGCTCCTGGTGTCTCAAGAAGGGACTATACAGAAGCAGAACAGAAGGTTGTTCTCACTTCGGAGGAGTTTAGTCATTGCCATTATACTATTCTAGAAAATATCCCCAAATAACTTTTTATGAGCTTTGGTTTTGAAACGCATAAAACTTAGTCTGTTCTCACCACCACTGCCATCACTAAAATTTTGATGATACCCAATAAACTGCAGGTTTCAGAGCGCTAGGGAAGTATAGATGATATAAATGGCTTCCAAAAGAGGAAGAGCAAACAGTAATGTAGGGCATATATTTTGATACCATAGGGCATTTTGGGATGCTATTCAAAGGTTAAAGTAGCCTGAATGAAGGGAGTCCTCCATATACAGAAACTCTGGCTGCTTACTCAACATGTGAAGGAGCCACAACTCCTTTTATCACCAGGTATCCATTTTTCTTCTCTTCAATCCATGTACAGATGCCTAAGAGAAGCCAACTGGGAAACAGTCTTTGCAGAAGCAGGTGAAAACTGGATTTATAATTGGGTGTTAGAGTTAAGTTTAGCTCATGGTCTCAGGAAATGGACCAAGCAGCCAGTCCATCTCTTGTAAAACAGTGTAAAAAAACCCGATGGTTGTATCTCATGGCAAAAAATTGAATTCAGTTTATCCACCCTGTAGCTGCATGAAAACATCTGTACACACCTACCTGATTTTGATGAAGGGCCTTAGAAAGACTCCTTAGTTGAAGGGAGAATAGCAAATGCTGATTCTGTTAAAATACAGATGTTATTACTTTAGTGCATTGTAAGGCTAGCAATGGGAAGATGACAAAGAATATGGTCATTGTAAGAACAAGCCTTCCTGGATGTTTAAGATGTATTGTGCCTTTGGGAGTAGGAATTACATTTTGTTCCTGCTAAGCTGAAACTCTAGAGATATTCTGACTTACCCTTGTATATACTATATATCAACTCTGAGCTATGTAAGGAAATCTCTGAATTCGGTAACAACTCACCTGAGATGTGCATTTGCCTTCCCTCAAGAGAACTACAGCGTTACAGAATCACAGAATGTCAGGTGTTGGAAGGGACCTCCAAAGATCATCTAGTCCAGCCCCCCTGCCAGAGCAGGATCACCTACAGTAGGTCACACAGGAACACATCCAGGCGGGTTTTAAATGTCTCCAAAGAAGGAGACTCCACAACCTCCCTGGGCAGCCTGTGCCAGGGCTCTGTCACTCTCACAGTGAAAAAGTTTTTTCTAATACTTTTGTGGAACCTCCTATGTTCCAGCTTGTACCCATTGCCCCTTGCTCTGTCATTGGACGCTGCTGAAAAGATCCTGGCTCCGTCCTCCTGACACTCCCCTTCCTCTTCTCCAAGCTAAAGAGCCCCAGCTCCTTCAGCCTTTTCTCATAAGGCAGATGTTCCACTCCCTTCATCATCTCTGTGGCTCTGCGCTGGACTCTCTCAAGCAGTTCCCTGTCCTTCTTGAGCTGAGAGGCCCAGAACTGGACATAATATTCCAGATGTGGCCTCACCAGGGCAGAGTAGAGGGGCAGGAGGACCTCTCTCGACCTACTAGCTACTCCCCTTCTAATACACCCCAGGATGCCATTGGCCTTCTTGGCCACGTATAAGCAGTCTTTCAGAAACATACCCACAATCAAAAATACACATAAACACTCAAAAATAGTTCTCTGAGAAATTTGAACATAACACAGCTCTGTTGCTATTTTAAAATCTCTGGAGTGTGAGTTTTCTTTGCAGAAAATCTATGTGTAAAGAAAATGCACATTGGAAAAACAAAAAGTGAAAACAAAACAAAGTTATGAATAACAAAGATAGAATTATTGTTCTTTTTTTAAAAAAGAACTT
This sequence comes from Apaloderma vittatum, assembly GCF_000703405.1. NCBI lineage: Eukaryota > Metazoa > Chordata > Aves > Trogoniformes > Trogonidae > Apaloderma > Apaloderma vittatum. The sequence continues at coordinate 49,524 of NW_009702867.1, read as the reverse complement.
AATTTAGTGGCTGCTGTGAGACAGGTGGAATATTTGCAGTTATTTACCTTGAAGCTTTCTGCCTCTGTTATCTTATTTACTATTACTATTTGCTACAGTATGAATCCTCTTAGATAAGTTAATATGTACTGCTGGCAGCTGCCTGTAGATAAAGAGCTATCTTATAATTACTGCAGTAGTATTTTAGCTGCTACTAGATTTCACTTCTGTCATCATCTTCATATCTGATGTCGAGTAGCTAATGAGAAATGTTTAAACCAGGCTTTTGAAAAAATCACTTGCTCCAGTGTCTGTGCACGCTGATGTTGGGAGGTTATCAGGAATAACATTATACTCCTCTTACCCATAGACAGTGGGCTTATTTTCTTTCAGCATTTTCTTATGGGAAAGCAAAACATTATTAAGGGCTATTTATTAAAAGTTTCTTCATACACAAATCCTGTCAGGGCCAATTTCCTGTCCATATTTGGCTTTTGACAGAATAGTTTCTCTCAAATTTGTATAAGTAGGAATGTGTTGCCCTTGTTTAGCTTTAAAACAACATGTTTTCCTCCTCTGTTTCAGCCTTTGCTGTTATTTCTCTCTGAAAAAGGCAATTCATCATAATCTGATGAATCTTATTTTTAAAGCTATTGGGTAATAGATTTTTAAGCATTTGTTTAAAAACTTTCCACGTTGATTTTAGGCTTAGAGGACCTTGTATTGCTGTAATGTCCACTGAGGTGAGTGGAAACATCTGCATTTTTCCTGCCATCAGATGTGGATCAGAACTTGTTTGTACAGCTATTTTACCAAATATCCAACGCGTATGAGGAGAAAGTGTCACCTGCTGCCAGCAGAGATGAAAAATGTTAGAAGCAGTAATGTGCATATAAGGCTAGGAGTTGTGGGTCCCTGTGCTCCATCTCCTATCCCCGATTCAGGTGTCCCTTTGCTATTGGATGTTTGCTCCACTTTTCTGCTTCAGATACAGCCATCTGTAAAAGAAAGCTCTCCACAACGTGCCTGCTTAGAGTGAATTCTGTTGGTGTTTGGATTTATTGTGTCCAAGGATTACTCATCTTCTCAGTCCTTATATAACCTTTGGAAGAGAACATTGCTCTGATCTTAGGCCTTCTCCCAGTAGGTCATCTGGTATTTTGGATCTCTCTCCAGGCTTGGGGATGGTGGCTGTGGCTGGCTGTGATCATCTCAGCAAATTACATTTTGTTTGATACCTGCCATTCTGCTCTGTCTGTAAAACATTACCAGAGGTGCCCAGCGGCCAGACAGCTTTCACTAAGCACAGCACTATTTATTTCAGGAACAAAAAATGTCAGAGGAGCAAACTTGTAATGAAAAAAACCCAATAGAAAGCCTGCGTAAATGCTGAACAGAGAGGGTATTAAGTATTGTAGACCTTGGCAGATGTTTTAGTGCACAGGTATCAATTCTTTGTTCTAACCTGACTTGCCTTCACCTGACTGCTCTGGGATCCAGGGAGAGTGACTTCTCTTTATGAGGCTGAGTCACTTTTTGCCTTTCCCAGTTCTGTACCAGGCGGACCATTTCAGCCAGACAAAACCACAACATGCCATTTCCAGATCCCCCAAGTGTGACACAAACACAGCTTTTGCCTCTGTTTAACCCCTTTACAAGTAGATCCAGTCAACACTCAAATGCAGAGGTCTCTGAATATTCCCAACACATATGGCTTCTGACACATTCTCCCTTTTGGTGCTTCCCAAGTTCACCTCTGCTATTTGTGGAGTGTTAATGTTGTTAGTAGCAACGCACCAAAAAGCTTCTGTAGAGGGGTTAGTGCAGTGGTGGTGTGCGTTACGGTCTTTTAGGGAACTCAGGGTAAAGAAGCCTATATGTTGCCAATTTTTTCCTTAAATATCTTTAATATGTGGTAGGAGTTTTTACTGTGTGCCAAAGAATCCCGGTATTTCTCCATAAAATAACAGCTATGGTATTACAAACGTCTTTCTAGGTGAATGGATAGAAAAGAGTTTTCTACTTCAACTGTCATCCTGAATATCAGGAGAGGGAAATAATGCAGACAAGGGAGCACAGCAGCCTCAGTGCTTTCTCAGGCATTTCCAGGGTCCTTATTCCCGTGGATAAAACTGCCTTTGTACTGTGCAAGGAGGGCCTGTATTGCTATGTATAGCCCAGACTGATAAAGAAGCCAACAGTGATCACCCACTAAAGCATTTCTGAAGAAATCAGTGAGCAGTGGAATTTTGGTGCACCAAAAGCCAGGTTTTGGCCTCAACCCTGAAAAAGAAGCATGATTCATGGAGCACATTCAGACCATGGACTGGGTAGAATCAATCAGAGCACAAACAGTAGACAGCACAAACATAAAACTCCTGGTAGGATAAGGCTTAAAGCAGAAAGATTTGTTCTGTAGAGGTCGTCAAACTAGCCATGTGGATTTTGAAGGTTCAGCATATGTTTTCCTTCTTTTAGTTTTCTAAATCAAACTAACTCATTCCCACTCCTTAGTGTTTATAACACTTAAGCATGCTGTTCAGAACATTAATATTCCCATGCTGCCTTCACAACACTGTAATGACTGTATGTGCATTTAGCTTTTGTGATTTTTCTCATCCATTGATCTCTCCAGCCCTAAAGACATTTTTTCTTCACTGAAGATCTTCCACTTTGAGATAAACTTATAATTAAATACTATTTTTCAGAAAAAAACTACTCCAGAATCTAAAGAGATTCTTTGCACTGTAGTGCTTCACTGCACACATCTGAGTTGTGTTTGGTTTGGGGTTTTTTGCTGCTATATCAGATCACAAATGCCTGTCCAATTCACTGTCTGCTGTTAGGTTGTCTGACATTGCGACAAGCCCATTTTTTCAAATACTGCAGATTATTTCCCCCTTATTTAATGAACATTGTTAACCTGGACAAGTGTCATCCTTGTTCACATTTCAAATCTTCCTGTGTCCCTTTGTATCATGTCTCTGTACTGCCTTGGGACTGCAGTATCTCTTCTTTTATCTTCTAGCAAATTTCCTGGCTGCACTGTTTTCTCCTAATCCTTGCTTTGCAAATTGTATTGATTGTACCTCACCACACGTTGCATATCTCTAGTTTTTCAGCATGCACTGAGGCAATCTTCGTTTGGATTCCTCCCTCCTATCTTCAGGTTTTTGTGGAAGCTGGATGCCAATAATTGTGGAGTGATTTATGCGATGCATCGCTGAAGGACAGCTGTTGCTGTATTAAAATCCAGATGTGGTGTGTCTGCTGCAGTGGTGAGAGTAAATCTGGAAGTGCAGGATCTTTAAAGCAGAGGTCTGTGGCTGGGACAGGTGTAGCTGACGTAGCAATGAGAGCTGTGTGGTCACCATCATGCTTTTTAAGTGTATGCATCACCAGTGACACCCGTATTACTAGATAGATGCCCATCCCGCTGCCACCTAACATCTGCTGTGGGTTTTTTAGCTCCCATAAGCTGTTATTGTTGAGCCTCAGCTCTTTGCTTTCCTCATTCTGTCTCCCTTTTCAGCAGCAGATTTGTGGTTACTGGAGAGAAAGAGATGAATGATGGGTTGTGCTGGAGCATAGATCCCGAACATCTTGAGGATACCATAGGCAAATAGAGCCCAGTACCGTCAGATCTGCTTTTAGCTCCACTGTTTCAGGGGAGGAGAAGGAAGTCCCTCAAAAAACAGAGCTCAGAACTCAGACTCTCAGTGTGGTGAGTTCAAGTGCAAGGAGAGCAGAATGGTGAGGAAGGTCCACAGTTCATCCAGAGCCTTCTGAAAACCCATAGGCACATCCACCCCAAGATTTAATAGTGATTGGCAGTCTTATTTCCTTTTGTTCTATTGATATTGCTGTCATGAAATGTTATGTCCTAGTAGTAATTTGGAGGCTGCTGAAGTGGTAAAAGATAACGTCATATATTGCTTTGAAGGCAAGCTAGATGGTCAAAGGTAAATGTGTTTTCCTGAAAGTTGTAACTCCTTGATTTTGGGAGTGGGTAACAGGTGTCCTTTGAGTTTTACGTGTAATTCTTGCTGCTTCAGATTAGGCGGTTCAGGTTTTAAACCTACCATACTTGCCTTTCCATGTACCTGGAGCAGTTTTACTTTGGACCAGCATCTTCTGCCCTCAGTGAGAAAGAGTTGTTGCAACCTTACTGACTCTATCCCTGTTTTATTTACAGTTTGTGCTCTTTCATCACCCTACTTTCTCTTGCCATGTCGTCTTCTCACTGCTGTTCTTCACTTGTTCACATTTTCTCCCTTCTGATTTACTTTTCTTGAAGTGGATGAGGCATTATTTTTTGTGGGATAAAAATGGAGCCATTCATACACTTGAAACAAAGCACATGCATAGCTCTTAGATCAAGGACTGAGTTTGCAGCACCGCTGAAGAATTGGGCTCTTGTTTTCCAGAACTCCTCTCCCTAAGAAGCTGTAGAAGGAAGGATGCTAACTGTAAATTGCAGTATATTCATTGTCAGCAGCAGAAACTGGCAAATGAAGTAACTGTGAAGTTCTGATCAACAATAGATCTGGACCTTCCACTGCTAAAGTCAGTGGAAACCTTCCTATTGACTGTTGTAGTGATAGTTGTTATCTGTGATTTTATTTTTTTTTTATTTTTTTACTGTTGTGTCTTTGTAAATAAGAAAATGGTATCTGCATCTTTTGCATATGTTTCTCGTGAATAGCTCTTCTCCTGCAGAACAATGACTACTTGTACAACTCTTTGGAAACATGGTTTCCAAGGGCTGCATTATGCAGCACTTGAGGGATGGCAAAAGGAAACGCTGGCATGGCCTGATATAGTTCACTATGAGCTGCACTTGTGAATTGTAGAGGCTGTTGTCATAATTTAGTTCTCTTCTTCAAGTGATAAATAGGGTGGCAAGAGAAGAAACGTCAGAAATAGTAAGCTTATCCATGGCTTACACTTGTATTATCTTGCAAAATAATTTTATTTTTTTGATATTCTGTGCTTTACAGTGTCCCTTTCCTGCAGCTTTCCATGCAAATTGCAAAACAGGTCAACCAGAGCTCAGCCTCTTTGTACAGAAAATGACTTTTAGAAGTATTTTGCTTACTCTCTTCGTATGTCATTACATTATAGACCTACATATTGGCCAAAACGACTTCTAAATTTCAAGCTAAAGCAAATTTGTTCATCTGTAAGTCCTTGTTCAAGTCTGTAAGTCCTTTTGTAACTTCAAAAGTGCAGCATTGCTTATTTATAAGGAATCAAGACATGAAGTATATCTTCTGTTTTTATGCCGTAACTGTGTTAAGTTTATAGACAGCGAGTGTTGTAATATGTAGTGCTAAATCAAGTTAGTGATGGATGAGAGACTGGAATAGCGTACCAAGTTCAGGCACCTTTCTGACATTGTGTTCCTGTCTCATGTTAATTATTTGCTTCTTTGAAGGTAGCCTAGATTATTCTTAATTTTGTAATTGTTATTCATGGAGAATGTGGAAAAACAGACCAACCACATATATATACCTAAAAAGGGGTCACTGAGCTATTTGCAATTTGAACTCCATCAGTCCTTCTGAGGAAGATGTATTGATGATCTGTTTGCTTCTCTGTGGGAATTTCATGCAGGCTTTCAGTACTGAGGTCTTGTCTGGTTAGTGTAGGCTGTTGACAGCACTTGAAATCTCCGTTACATGTTTTGCAGATCTTTTTGAGAGATGGCCTTTATCTACATTTTCCCTAATTCCTCTGAAGTGAAGTGTGGGTTTTGTCAATTGGTTACTGTCTTTCATCTGAGAGAGTGCTTGCTTTGGTGGCCATTATTCTTTATCTCTCTCTCTCTCTCTCTCGTGCTTGTGAGGCATATTGGGATTGCTTAGCATGGAAGTGATAGCACAGCATATTTTTAGCAGTAGAAGGCTGTGCTTGGAGGTATTTGCTTTGGTGAGGACAAGCAGTCCATCAGAATTGCTGCTGGTTCCCAAAGCACTTCTGATGTTTGCCTCTGGTGTGCCTTTGTCCCTCTGACTGCTGCTCAGGCCAGCTGCCCGGCGTCTGGTCGTGTGTCACATTCTCTGTTTCTTCTAGGGACCATGTGAGATGTGAAAGGTCTGACTGCTGCTGCTGCTCCTGTCCCAGTGCAGTTTTGCAGGTCTGCAGCCACCTTCCCGCTCACCAGCAAGAGGTGACCAGCACCTCTGTGTGCCCCAGCAGAGGGGAGGCAGAGAGCAACATCTACTGACTCCCTGTCCAAGATGCCATCGCGGTCCCCAGCTCCAGCACCAGCTGATGATGTTCAAAGGGCAGCACATCCCAAATTCTCCCTCATTTGACATTTCCCTTAATTAGTTAGCTGTTTGCCATCCAGGAAAAAGAAGCCATAGATCTGAGGGTGATCGCAAAGTGTTTGCTTTTTGGCCAAGCGGAGCCAAACTCAGACTATGCAGTGGTTTGGCAGCTAAGCAGAGAGGTAGTGTAGAGGTTAATCTCATTTCAAAAATAGAGGGAGAGAGATGCATTACAATGCTTCATTGGAAAAATGTCAAAAGCCATTAGCTGCTGGCTGAAATATATGAAAGGGAGCAGCATTAACCCTGCTCTTCATTTTGTGTGGAGGTGAAACGAAGCATTTCCCCATTTACCTTCGGGAATTAAGATACAACGTCTTAAGGTCAATTCCTTTATTATGAGGATTCTCAATAGAAATATGAAATACCATATTGTCTGTTTTCTTACATGTGGTGTGAATGTTGATAAATATATGTACACATGTGCACATCTGTGTAGTGCACTAAACAACTGTGTTTTTACACGCACAATTTTCTTTCTCAATGTGCTACATATAAAATGTTCGTGTTCAGGGAATAGCATGCCTGAAATAGTATCACCTGCCAACTAAAACAAGTTGGTCAGGCGTATCCATGCATTCCAACCTCCTCACCAGTTACAACGACTGCTATTTTTAACTTGCCAGGGGATATTTCTTTCTATCTTTCACTTTCCAAAAATACATACCTTCAAAACCTGAAAGAGAAAGAATTCCCTTTTGGACCCAAATGTATTTTTCTAGAGCTAAAATTTGTCTGGCTTAAAAATCCCAACGAACGTAAGTGTCTACTGGACTAAAAAGAAGTTTTGTTTCTTTGGAAAGAGGGAAGTACCTAGCTTTTCAAAAGAGATGGACAGAGCTACATCTGGCTGCAAGAGGGATCTAAATACTGGATTTCTAAATCATGGTGTTTGTAAATATGTTTTATTTACAAAAATGCTTTTATACTTAAAGGCTCCACTGCTTCTATTTGGGGTGACCTGCATATTGCAGAGCTCCTTTAACTAAAATATACTTTCTATTGCCCGAGCCTGTATTTCACCAGCAGCCACCATCCCTGAGCTGTGTGTGCATGACGAGCTCCATATGTGTGTATCCCTTCCTGATGTGCTTTGCGACCTGACCTCTTGCTCTGGCCGCTGTCCTTCCCGCCCGCTCCACTGCTTCTATTTGGGGTGACCTGCATATTGCAGAGCTCCTTTAACTAAAATATACTTTCTATTGCCCGAGCCTGTATTTCACCAGCAGCCACCATCCCTGAGCTGTGTGTGCATGACGAGCTCCATATGTGTGTATCCCTTCCTGATGTGCTTTGCGACCTGACCTCTTGCTCTGGCCGCTGTCCTTCCCGCCCCCCCCTGCCTCTCACCTCCGCAGCAGAGGCTGCTTGGTGGGAGCAGCTTGTTCCAGCTTTCTCATGGTCTCACCTGTCAGCTGTAATCACAGATTGGCTTGCTTACTCCTTCCCTTTGGGGATCTTCCACCCTGAATGTGAAAGGTTCTTTTTCTCAGCCTGATTTTCCAGGCTTCCTGCAAGTTTCCAACAAAAAAAAGAAAAGAACTTTCTGCAATCATCCCTGCTGGCTCAGCTTGCGGTAGGGATGTGATTTTTGTTGGGCATGGGCATATGTTGACATATCTGTCAAGTTAGATTGTGTGACGCAGAATTCACACTGCTTTTGTGCCAGCTGCGAGATGCAGACAACAGCCGATACAGTGGAAGTGCCAGCTGGCCCCCACAGATACTACATATGAACACAGCATTTTAAATGTGATTCTGGAATCTCTTGCACCACTAAAGTCTGGACTAAAATGCCTGCAATTTCTTAAGTGAGGCCATCCAGTCTAGCTCAGTTAAGCCTCGTTAAGCAAGTATGACATTTAACAAACAAGGTATCTTGAAGAACAGTAATTACCCATACATCGTGGTAACATGGCAGGCATTGGAGTATCTCCAACAGTTTAGAGACTAAATATGACAAATAAATGTCATGAGTGATGAAGCCAGAGAGCAGCATGCCTGAGCTGAGGGGTGCTCTATGCACCCTGTGAGGACAAGAGGCTGAACAGGGTTCCCAGGCTCCAGCTCTGTGCGACGTTTTGGTATATGCTCACCTTTAAGTATAAAGTGTTTTCTCTGCCAAACCAAAAGGGATAGTTCATAGGTTTAAATCTCCTTGTGTGTGTGTAAGCGTTGCTACTTCCATGGAATGATGTGGATAATCCTGGATAATCTGTATCCAGGATGGTCTTTAGTGAAGGTAGTCATTCCAAAGCCAAAGCTCTGAGAGCAATGCTGTATACTTATCTGCCCTTTTCTATATAATTTGACATTTAGAAGAAGACACAGCCAGCTACAAAGTAGAGAGGAAGAACAGAATATTCTACTGTTGAAGAGTTACCGCAGAGATGTACCATGTGAATGTGCTGAAAGATTTCCACTTCAATAATGAGCATGAAACACAGCTAATGAAATAATTACAGACAATTAGCAAGCCAGCAAAGGGAAAATGTATTGTAGGTATCATTGCCATTAATAATTATCCATTGCAGTCATTAATGATCTCTTTAAAAGGATATCTGTTGTAAATCCCTCAAGAGAGTGGCACCAAAGGGTTCAGTGTAGGTAGCTCATTTACCTTCCTCCTTTGAGAGCACAGCTATGTAAAACCCACGGGACAGCATTGGTTCCTGCTTTATTGTTTCCATGAAAGTGTAGTTTCCTTCAATTTTGAAATCTACTTTGTTTAATGTTATATATATTTTATTAATATGTTCATCTTTGAGTCTCTTGACTTTGTCCATTGGGCTGGCTCTTCTGCTCTGCAGCTGGTCACACCATCGAGCCATCCTCAGGCACGGAGTCCCTTCTTGCATGGTGTTATATTTGTTCTCTCTCTGATTTACGTGACAGCGAAGTGAATACTTCGCAGTGTTTACGATTGATGCGTTTTGATTTTGGATTGAGTGTTTCACGCCTTTCTTCAGCTTTTAGAACAACTAGTAATTAATATAATTGTCTTCAGAACCGGGACTCGGTGCCCACTCAGGATTGTTTCTGTGTCAAGGCTGAGTTGGTTAAAGTGCAGTTGTACAAATCTCTCTTAAAGCTAAGACCGCGCACATTGCTGAGGGGAAAAATCCAGGAGGCTGCTGGCTAATCTCCACGGGTAGAGACTGCGGCAGGGCACAGGTGCAAAATCTGTTTCATCTGCGGGCAGCCGGAGCCACGAGGCCATGGCCGGGCCTGTCCCGGGTTGCTGCTTCAGCCACTTGAGGCGGCGGCCATGTTGGGCTCCCACACACCGCTGCCCCAGAGCCCCGCTCCGCTCAGACAGGCTGCAAGTGTCTCCATATGTCTCTTTTATTTTTACCGCTCTGCTTGTATTTAGTGACGATCAAAAGCATAAGAGCTGGCCCACTGTAGTAGCACTACGTGCATGTTTGTTCGATTGAAAGCCCGGCATAAGCTAGTAAGTCAGCGAGCGTGGTCCTGAGGCTGCAGCACGGTCGCTGGCTGATGTTTAAGCTGTTGGGTAAAAAGGAGTCCAAGCATCAGGCCCTTTCCTGGAGGCCGTGATGTGTTTGCTCATCCCTACACCGTGTAGGGCTTGCAGTTTGCTCTGGAAGAGAATTTGTTGAAGCAGGCTGCAATGAAATTTGGAAGCAGGCTAAAAACTGATTCCTGTGGATGACCAGAAGGTCACTGCTGAGGCTCACTGCCCACCTGCCTTTTATTTGCACACAGCCCTGGGCGTGCAAGGCCTTGGTTTTCAGCAACTTTGTAGAGATTATTTGTTTTTATAGATTACTCCGTGACTTCTCTAAAGATCAGTTGGTATTGTGGCAGCTGCTGGGTGTCTTGAAACGCAGCAAGAAGACAGCGTTTTGTTGTCAGTCGTTTGGTTTGGGAGGCCAGGAGCTCTGAAGGCACTCAGTGAGTTTCTTCAAAAATAAGTATCTTTTGCTGTAAACTGCAAGGAATAACCACATCTGTTGTGATATGAGTGAGTGTAGTACTGATGCCTACACATAACTATTTTCTGTGGAGTTTTTTTAAGGGAAGAGCTGGTGCAAAAAGGGGGATTATTTTTTGCTACCATTCTCTCTTACAGCTAGATAATTATGTTTAATTAGGTAGGTATTCATTTGTGCTAGGCTAGATATTTCCAGGACTTTGTAGGGTTGTATTTTTAAAAATTCCATCTCAGGAAAAGCTGTGATTTTTAAGAAGAGCCACACTTTTAAAAAACAAAAATGAGTGAAAGCCCTAGTTTCTCCACATGTGGTGCCAAGCTGTCTAGCGACTCTAGTGTGTTCTGTCAAGCCAAAGGCGTATTTTTAGCCTCAGTCTCTGCTACTTTTTGTCATAACAGGCACTTTATAAGACTGTTTTCTTTGTTTATAGATGAGGTCTTGTCCGAAAATTTTCTGGACTACAAGAACCGTGGCGTTAATGGCTCTCACCGTGGTCAGATTATCTGGAAGATTGATGCCAGTTCTTACTTTGTGGAGCGTAAGTATTTTTCCAGTCCTGCTATGATATCATTCAGTCACTGAAGAAAGATAATTAAACTGCTTAAGTTGTTCTTATAATGTTTTATGCCCAATATATTTTTTAGGAAGGGCCAAAATATTACCAAAAGCTTTGAACGTAATGAGAGGAAGTGAAACATTTTATGGACTAGAAAACTATAGTTTTTGCAAAACAGATACATTTTGTAGACATTGACTTATTTACATATTTTTTTTATTACAATTATGAATAAGTGGTTTAATCCATTTGCTGTTATTTGGACTATATATATATTAGTAGTGAGCTGCTTTAACTTAATATAGTATTAAGGAAAAGAGGAACTTGGGGGCTTAATCTCACTCCATGAAAATTCACACTGCCTTTTAATTGGAAAACTTTATGGTGCATCTGGGTTCCATCAGGTTCAGGTGGATACAGAGGTTAAAAGGGTCAAGTTCTGAACATCATGTAGACTGATAAAAATATAACAATATGCAGTTGCAGCAAGGTACACTGATTTTAAATTAATTGTTCTTTCTTATATTGATATATTACCCAGGGCTTCTGGTGCAATGCAGTGTAACTTTTTTCTACCCCATTAGCAGTCAAAATACAGAAACCCTGAATTTGCTTCTGCAAAGTACTATGCATCTTGTATGGCAAGCAAACATTTCCAGGCCTAGCTGTCCTGTATCTCTGACCAACGTGAACCTGACCATTCTAGTCCTTTGTCTTTTCAAAGAATTTCCATGTGCTAGTGGCAATGAAATTGCTGGTCATCTTTGGAGAACAGAAAATACGGTCTTCAAAAGACTGGACTGAGATCTATAGCAAAACATCTGTGGTGAAAGTGCTACATGTATCCTCAAGGAGGAGTTAATGATGAAGAAGCCTAGCATGCCAAAATTTCAAGTTTTCAATTGTACTGCATGTTTCCAATGATTTACCTCAGCCTGCTGGGCAGAATTCAGAAGTTTTTTGAAAGCATATATAAATTGCATGGCAGTCAGGTATATCTGTTTTCAGACTTAATTTGAGAGCAATCATGGGAATCATTGATATAAACCTAAATTCTAAAGGATTTGGAAAGAATAAGAGTTATACTTGGTTAGGTTAATCTATGATTTTGACCTTAAGTATCTTGTATCAGCAAGGGTGCTACATGCAAGCGTTTTACAAGACGCTGAGTCCTAGAAACAGGTTACCTCTTTGCAGAAGCATTGCTAATGATTAGTCTGTAATTACTAGCGTTAAGTTAAATTGAGAATGTTGTTCTGAAGAATTAAGGGAGCTACTGAAATGTTTCCAGGGTATACAGGATGCTTATATCCTGTGTTTCAGAAATGCATTTATGGGAAATTCCTTCATATATAAGAACATTGGGTTTGGTTATCGGGGTTTTTGGGGCAGAAATACATTACAGAGACTGACCTTTAAAGCACACTAATTTACAGCTGCTTCTTTGAGCTGTGGCTACTAAGTCGCAAGACTAATCATGCTTGCTTTTAGCTGTTAAAGAAGTGTGGGGAGGAGATATATAATCCCAGAACTGGCTGTTGAAGAGGCCTTAGTACCTTGGTTTATTGAGGAAGGGTGGATGTGAGACAGGGCTGCAGGTAGCTTTTCTGCCTAATCTACAAGAGAAAAGAAAGAGGGATGCTTAGGAGAAAGCCTCTTCAGGTGGGCCACATTTCATTAAGGACTCAAATGCACAATGACTTATGTCGACTTAATAAGTTGCCCCCATTAGCTGAGACGTAGTAGCTGTTGTTAATTGATAACATGTATATTGTTCTCATAGACCTAAGTTGTACTACACCATAGTTGGGCAGCTCGTGCTTGAGTTGCTGCCTCGAGGTAATTTGTTATGCTGCTATCATCAGGTTGTGAATCTCAGCCCTGGGATTATGTACTCCTGTACTCATCAAGGACAAATTGCCCTGTCCAGGCAAAATAGAAGAAAGTGAAGCAGACAGTAGTAGCAGCATGTACAGATACTCTTAGAGCCACTTGACTACTGAAGTGGGAAGTTGAAGCAGTGAAAAATGTTGATGTATATGAATTCTGTGTATCTAAAGGCATATTTGAGGAGTCCTGTTCATTGTTGAGACTTATATATCCACAGCTCTGCAGTGGATAAAGTGTTATGTTAAAAACTGCAGTATCTAGAAGCTTCCTGTATTTTCTCTCCAAAGAGGGTGGTATGAACCACCTTCCTTCAGGCTTTTATATTTTGGACAGAGATCATATCTTCCTTTTATGTTGCATTGCACACAATATGGTGACATTTGCAGGAATCAGAAGGATACTCGTCATCAAAATCAAGCTCACCTAAGAAATTTATTTTCTTTCTCTCACCATTCACTGTAGAACTGAGAAAATCTGGAGGACAAGGCAAGGGTAGGTTCAGTGCTAACGTGGTCTAAGAATTGCCATGTTGGTCCAAAGTTAACCTGTTTTGGCGTCCAGTCTCTGAAAATGTCCGTTGTGTAAACTTGAGGAGTGCAAAAAGGTAGGCAAGTGTTAGTGACGCTTCTAGGTGGAGTGTTCTTAGTTTCTCTTGGTCTGTAGCTCAGGCGCTTTCTGAGGTAAGTAGTCTTCCTGAGTGATTATCAGGGTGTGTAGTAGGTAGCTAAGACACGGTAATTTATTTTCCAAGTATCCATATTGTTTTTCTATGCATTATGTTATACTTCCCTTAACTTTCTATTGATCGGAGTCTTGCTGACTGTAGCATTAATTCTTTATAAAACAGAGTATCTCACTTCCAAAGGCAATGCTTCACTTCTGCTTTCACTTTTCCTGTAACTATCTGTACCAATCAATATTGGCAATTTATCAACCACACAGTGCTTCAGAAAATGTTACCACATACACTGCAGTGTTTGGTCCATCAGAGCTGGCAGGAACTACGATAAAGGGGAAATCACAGTATGGCCAAAAAAGAATGAGGCTTGTGCAGAGAATTTAAGATTCCCAAGAAATTAAGGCACCCCATGCAGACTGGTTTGGTTTCTGTTCTTGAAATTTATAAAGATTTTACATTTTTGGAGGTTCTATTGTGTGAGGAAAAATAGGCTTATTATCAGGGGACCATGGGGATGATCCTGTGCAACCTCAGAAGTCAGTTTTTCTTTTGCAAAAAGTTAGACTTTAGAACTCCCCTGGGGTGTTTTTGTACCACATTTAAGGAAATTACCCTTATGCTGTGGCCAGACAGCCACTTGACCTAAAGAGCTTAAGAAGACATTTTTGAACTTTTTTTCATTAAAGAGCTATATGAGGGAAGATGGAAGAAAAAAAAGGTATTAAAGATTGACTTATTTACAGCAGTGAAAATACCATTAATATGCAAAAAGAAGTTAGGAATGAGGTCAAGTAAATAGAGAGTTATTACTCATTTTCTAGATTTTGAATCTGGAGGCATATATAATGTGTTCGGGTGTATTTTGTTCAAAAGCTTTAATGTTCCCCTGAGAGGTATCCTTTCTTTCCTTCAATTTTGAAAATTAATAAGTAAATGAAATATAACACTCTAACTATGTAACCTGTAATCATTGTACATAAACTACTCTTTAGGTACTTAACAGAATATTGGCATCTAATCACTGTAGACAGTGATTTCTGTGCAATATTCTGGGGCCTGGAATAGGAGTGAATAAAGACAAAAGTGGCTGCAAGTTATTTTCATTGTGGTGTCAGCGTATCACAATAGAAATCTTTTATCAGATGCATTTATAGTGGTAATTATTGGCAAAACCCCATGAGCCTGGAGGTCGACACTAGATAAAAATTGTGCACATGCTACCGCTACAGGTAGAAGAAAGTAGCAATATTGTGAGAGATTTGTACAAGTGCATCAGGAGTGGAGAAAAAGGAAAGCACGGAACGAAATTGAAACCTTTTTTTTTGCATTAACTGCACTTCTTGTACTTTTATAAAATGGAAATTCTGCGGTTTCAGGTGATTGATTTGCTGTTGTTTAAGCTTTCACAGCATTCTCAGTGGATCGCCCAGTCTCAGTCATTAAGGGTTACTTTTTTAGGTATGTTTAAAATCTTGCTAGGTTTAGAAAAAGCCTTTTGTATTGTACGTCAATGACAATGCAAAATACTTTTCTCTTTTTGAAATGTCGTTCCACATTTTGAGGATATTTGGGCAAAATATGTGTTTCTTTTGAATTTGCTGATAGCCTGGCTGAAGACCATCTAGAAAGCTCTATCACTTTTCAAAACAAAGATGATTTCTTAACACTACCCATACAGCATTTTCAGGCACCACAAACATTTAAAGTGTGTTTATTTTAGTGATATACTTTTTCACCTTGAAAAGGACTAATATCTTGCCCAGAGAAGCCTCCACCTTTCCACCCTGCATATCACACACTTACAACATAATGTTGCCAGACAGGTATGTAATTGGTGTGAGCCAGAGAGGGAATTGCTTCCAAATTACGGCATGAATGCCGGCAGAACAAAACTCATCTCCTATTAATACTCAGCAAACAAAAAGCCTTAACAGCTGCAGTGTTGCACTATGGCCAGTTTTGCGTTTCTGCCAAAGTCTAGTAATTTGGCTTTTTATGGCTGTCAGTGATCAAGAGCTACCACCCACTGTAACTGTGAAATTTTCGGGGTTCATGGAAAGGAGGGAGAGGGAGGAGAGGCTGCGTACCACAAGGAATGGGACACTTCGTGTTAGGCTTGGAGGGCACTACAGTGGAAGAACCAACTTACAATGGGTTTCCAGGAACGAAAACGTGCTCTCCTTCACTGCAATTTCTGGCATGCTTTTTTTTGGCTGGAATGTGCAAGGGACCATTTCACTGAGGTGCGATGTTGACAGTGTCCTGTAAGCACAGTATCAAACTGACACAGTCTTAAAATGCTGAGAAAAGTTTTGAGACTGTTCAGAATTGCCCTGAAGATAGCCACCCACCTGGGACTGGTAATCTACTGGCCTTGCTGTAGATTGTTTTACTACCTGGCAGCTCAGAAAACCGTTTCCAAGTGTAACCAGTCACCGGTGTGGCACTTCTACAGGGAAGCTTATGCAGCAGTCATTTGTTTAAATTTGTTGCTGTTGTTGCTGCTGCAGTTTTAGTAATAGCAAAGATGAATGATAGGCCTTGCAGACAGCAAAAATTATAGCTATTTATTACTATTGAATAGCAGAGAAATAATAGTAAAAAAACCATGCAACTGAAGTCAGAGGTCTGAGGGGTCCTGGAACATCTATGCAAGTAGATGGTGTATTTTCTAGGCCATGGTCAGTATATGTGATATGTGTGTGCATTTATGCAATATGTACAGGAACGTCCCCAAAACTGACAATCAGTCAGCCCTTTTGTCTGGGGCTCTCTAGAAAATACACCTTTTGCATTGCTTTAGGAAGTTGGTACAAAGACCACTCTCGAAGTATAAATAATTGAAGGATATTGTAGCCTCAAATGTTTCCAAATAAATGAAGCACAGTCATATCAACAAAAGCTTTAAATGAAGCTGGAGTGTTTGCAAAGTTTTCCTCTCTCTGGAAAGAGACCATCTGTGGACTCCTGAAGGATGACCAGTCCAGTCTACTAAAATAAATTTTTGTCTCCATTTTCATTACATCAGTGTCTCTTGGATCACATGCACTTCAGTTTTTGAAAGAGCGCATGGGAGGAGAAAATAGAGATCAAGCTGTTGAAGTCATCCTGCTTTATCTTTGAGCAAATTAGAATATGCTGCATGACTTTAACCTTCAGGAGTCCACAGATGGCAAAAACACAGAAGCGCCTTCAACAATATGAAGACTATTTGGCAGAATGGTTAAAGATGTCAGAGAAAAACAAGATATGAAGCAGTAAGACAGATATGTACCGTGGAAGGTGCATCTACTGCTCGTCCCACCCAGGAAAGATATACCATAGTTTTGAGTTTCTTTCTCTTCATCTTCTTGCATATATAGTAGTCTTACTGATGCTTTTTGGTTATCTTCCACCCTACACACAATTTTTAAATTCCTCCTTATTTTCCTCAGCCCAGTACCCTTGTGCTAGTTAAATACTGATATTTGAGCAAAGCTTAGCTTTGGGAAGAGCCTGGATGAAGGCATTTCCCAGTTGAGGACTGTTGAGGTTCCTCAAGAATATGTCGCTTTGGATCCTTTGATCACCCTAATAATCTTTGCCGTTGTTCCATTTGCTGTTAGTTTTTCTCTTGCAAAGTCTGTCTGTGCCGGGCTTGTAGGCAGCAACCTATCGTGAGTGGAAATGTAGGTTGATCCACACCAGACATTAGACAGCTATTTCTCAGCTTCCTGCATGGTCGCGCTGTGGTAGTTTAACTGAGAGACTTGTCTGTGAATCTTATTTTTCTCCCTTTCCACAACTTGTTTTGACACTTTGACATATTTTGTTTGTACTGTGGAGATCAGGGCTGTTTGTTTGTTTGTTCCCACACAGGGAAGAAGATGCCTGTGTTGCAGCATGCATCCTTGGTGACACCATGCAGGGACAGCCTGGCTGGTCCCCACACTACTCGCTCTGAGCTTTTCATGGCAGCGTTAAAGAAATTACAAAATCTCTGCTTGCACAAAGCTGAGACTGAAGTGAGAGCTCTGCTACGTTGGTAATAGGAGTTTCAGAAAACTTTCTTGAGGTGAACTGGAAGGCTTTAAATGAGAAATAACAATTGGTCTTAGGCATGCTGATGTCAGAGCAAGTCTTTCTTCACTAAGCCGTAGTTCCCAGCCACAGAGACCACAGCTTATGTGGTTTCTTGACTCAGCTACTGTCAAGGGTTAGGGCTGGGCCAGCCACTAAGCATGCTCCCTACCCAAATGGGAAGGGAAAAGGAATAAGGCAAAGGAACTTATGGATTGGAAAAGAAAACTAAAACAGCTTTAATAAAACAATAATAGTACTAAAAAGGACATAATGAAAATAATTAAATATATACAAACCTGGTATTGAACCCAACTGCCCCCTGATAGCAATCCCCACTGATGCTGCAGAGCAGGCAGCAAGCCCCAGGCAGCAGAGGAGAACCAGATATGGGGGCTGGATTCAGGAGTCCAAGGTCAGGATCAAAGGCAGAAAATCAGACTGAGTCCTCCTTGGACACTGACCATTAAAACACGAGCAAGAGGGCTTAAAACCCACATTCCCTCAGCTTTAAACTCAATATAACATTTATGAAATGGAAATCTTCCGTTGGTCACCCGTCCTGTCTGTTCCTCCCTGGAGATGTGCAACCTTTTACTTCTTTGAGGCTCTTCTACTCCCTGGCACCCACAACGTTTTACACCAGATTTGTCAGTGATCTTGGTTACTATAGCAGCAAGTATCAGGAAGAAAGAGCCTTTCTGCATACCAGTCCTTGGTAGTAACTATAAACATCAGGCTTCTAGTAGCAGACGCTGTCTGGAAAAAAATGCTGTTAGCTTCAGAAAGTGCTGTCTCTTAGAAGAAACTGAGCTGAAAAGTAAAATCACTGAACAGAACTGGATCTGTTTAGCTCAAACCAGGACAGTTACTTAACCCTAAACAAGACATATCAGTGCATTGGAGACTGGACGTCATAGACTGGACGTCATCTAATTTCCAAGGCAGTGATCAACATGTTGCAGTAACATTTAACTTAACTTTTTGCACTAATGACACTGAGCCTTAGGGCATTTGGGACCTGATTTGGATGCACCGATCTATTCTTGTTTGTTAGCTTTTAAATTTTTTATTAGTTTTTTTTATTAGTGTCTCTTGTCTCCTATGAAAAGTAGCTCTTCTCTATGTACTGAGGTAATTTCTGTCCTAAAGAGCTAAGGCCGAATATTTGAAGGTACATAATGCAAATGTTTGAGAGTTAGCCTTCAAAGCTGAGATAGGGAAGATGGATTAAAAGACAGGAAGTGGAAACAGAGGCACAAAGTGAAGAAGCGAGTGCCAGTGCATGGGTACAACTGCAAATAAGACTTTGATTTCCATACTCCTGCTTAGTGTCTCATCCAGTAATTTTAGGCTGCCTCTAGCCTGTCTGCACTTTGAAATATAGAGAATTGCTTAAAAGTTATACCCTTAAAATAAAGGTGCCCCAATGCATGATATGTTCCTCTTCCTTCTGTCCTTTAAGGAACAGAGTTTCTGAAAGCTCTTCTACTGGAAAGAGGGAAGACATTTCAGTAGGGCTTTTATGGCTTTATCAAACTTGGAATTAGCACCTTTACCACCTTAGAAAAAGTGGTAAAGAAGGAACTAGGATTTTTTCTCTCTTTTCTGTTCCATTTTTTTATTTTTAAGGCAGCCATGGTCATGATGGACCTCTTTGTTGTTTTCTTTCAGAGACATTGTCAGGTCAAGGGACAGTAGCAACTTCCCTTGTAGTCCAACAGCCCAACTCTTGCCTGGCTGATCCTCTTACCTCGGAAAGACAAAGATTTATGGAGTCATCTCACTGGCTGTGAATGTAAGACTGATACAACTGGTTCCAGCCTTATTATACCCCTACAGCCAGGCTTGTCCCATGTATGGAGGCAAATACTGGTCTGTTCAACCAAATAGCAAGTGATAGGAGAAGAGGGAATGGCCTCAAGTTGCACCAAGGGAAGCCCGTATTGGACATTAGGAAACATTTTTTTACTGAAAGGTTTATTGGGCGTTGTTGGAACAGATTGCCCAGGATGGTGGTGAAGTCCCCTTCCCTGGGGGTATTTAAGAGTGGGGTAGGCACAGTGTGGAGGAATATGATTTAGTTGAGGACTTGTCAGTGTTAGGTTAATGATTGGACGCAATGACCTTTCCTATCTGGGAAATTCTGTGTCTTCTGTGTCAGAAGGGCACTGCTGTGCCAGTGCTGCTGGCTCACCCTGTGTTCTGGACATGCAGACCACAAGGTCAACTCCCAGCTTTGTCTGCTGTCCCAGTGTGACAGAGGAGTGCGGCCTGGTGAGGACACCGGGCCCCCAGGTCAGGTGCAGGGTAGTGCCAAGTGGTACCTGAGGCACCAGATGTGCCTCCTATTGTGAGATGCAGCACCATATTATTTTGTATCTTGGAAAGAAGATGCTTGACAGCAAGGGGAAAAAAATTACTGTCTTTTCCTGCTTGCTTCTCATTTGTTTATCACAGTTTTCTTCATCCCCCTTATAATTTTTGTCTTGTGCACATCTGCTCAGTTCTAAGTTTGACTAACTCTCCTCACTTGGGAGATTTGGAAAGACATAGAAAATTCTGACTGTTTTTTTGAGGGACAGTGGCCTTCTTTCAGGCTCATTTGCTCTTAAGGTAGGGGGAAAGTTGAAAAAGAATTCACTCTTTCTAAGCAGGAGCATGTTGCTTAACACCCTTGGAAGAAACAAGTAAGGACTGGGGAACAGCCACTGCCAGGGGATTGAAAAGAAGGTTTATGGTTCCTACTTGAATCTGTGTGAGCTGGGAATGCATGGCTTTCTGTGCTCCACCATTAAAATTTGTGGCCAGCTATATTTTCCAGTCTGGTCCACACCACTCCTTCTTGCCCAGATCTCTCTGAAGGTGTCAGGTTGTAGTTGTTTGCCAGCACAGAGTAATTTAAGTAGAAGCCATCAGACCACTCTGTACCTGGCAGCGTGCCGGGTGGAATGGTACATCTTCACTTATGCTCTGTAGGAGTCTAGCAGTAGGTGCCAAAGTTTGAAAACAGGGGTTCAACATACACGTTCGCTTTGCTCTTCCAGTCGTGTCAGCAATATCCTCAGATGTGTACTTGCTTTAGAACTCCTGCACATGTGCTGTGTTTCCTGCTTTAGCTCTGGTATCGCTCAGGATATCATAGTGAAGCACTTGAGAGAGTGAAGAGAAATAACTGAAATGTGGTAGTGTGGCTAGTAACTGTATTTTTCTCATTTAACCTAGCGTTTGATAAATGCATAAACAGATACCTCTTTTTTTTCTGCTTTGAACTTTGGATGTTAGTATTTTGCACAATGGGTGCTAAAGTCACATAATTTATTTTAATGTAACTTAGATAAAGTTTTGCAATTGATGATCTTTTTACTATTGATAGTAGGAGATTAGAGTGTCATCTTTGACTCACAAATCATTCCTTGCCACTGTTAAATGCTTCTGGAAAGTTTGTTTTGGATGCTATTGCCTAGGAATTTGGTTGAATTGCCCTGGAAAACAGATCCCCTCTCTTTGCTCCATTGCACAGGAGCCTCCACACTTTTCCCCGTGGATGCTTCCATTGGGTGTGTTTGTGAAGCTGGTGGAAGCCAAATTAGTCCTCTCTGAATTTGGTAAGAACCTCTGGTGTGCAGCCCCTGTGTGCCACCAGGCCCAGCACCTTTTGTGTACGACCATGTGTGTAGAGCCCAGCTACAGGCTTTGGCCTGAGTGGTTTTTATCTTTGTAGAAAACCAGAGGGCAAAAGCATTTTGAAATGGGAAGCTGCTGTGATTGGAAGGATATCAGCACATGCATCTAAAAGTCATATTTACTCTGTACTGAGCCTTATTTCAGTTATTTCCTTATTGAATAAATAAATAAATAAATACTGTGTTCAGGTTTTTGTAATTAAGGATGTAAGTTCAGTTCATGGATGAAAAATTTGGGAGACAAGAAGGCTGTCTTGTCAGTGTCAAATCTCAGCACCGTCGAACTTGAACATTTCTGATGATGGAAGGGATAGGGTCCCCAAAGACCTGGGTCTCTGAGCAAAAACTAAATTGCATCAAGCGCTTGCCTGAGAGAGCAAACTCAGCAGGCAGTTTATTGACCAAGCCCATCACTACTTTAAAGATCCTACAGATCGGAGTCAATAATCAACCATTTCTAATTTAGGAGAATTTTATGGATTTCTTTTTTGTAATCCTGTTGAACCATATTGTGAAAGTAATTAATCAAAACAGAACTTGGAGCATATGTGTTAAAGATAACATTTTTCTTAGTGTATAGAGGCAGTGAGTTTACTCACATCTAGAAGAAAGGCTCTTTAATACCTCGCTCTGCAGTAGTGAAGCATCTGAAGAGCTCTTCCTAGATGTTCCAACATGGCACAGAAAAATCTGAGTATAAAGGGGGATAAATCCCTTCACTTAATACGGAAATTTGGTAGTAACTTTGCTGTGTCATTATCCAGCTTTGGCGAGCCACTCCATTGCTCATGCCTTGTAGTGGTTATGGCAGCATTTATCCAACTCATACAATGACGTTTGGGCAATTCTATTAGACCAAAACACTTATTTGACTTCCCGTGAGGAAGGCAGTATTCTATCTGTGGTGTAGTGCTGTAGTCACTCATCCTGCTTCTGAAAAAGTGCACATATGCTGCAGGAAGCATTTTGATAATTGGCTTTTCTTGCTAACTAGCTAGTAAGCCTAGCCCTGCTGTCAACTTACTCATCCAGGGTTTTCTGCAAGAGGACTGCTAGATGTCAAAACCACCATTTATATCCAAATTGACTTGCTCAGAGAGGGGGAGGTCAGCAGGGATGAATTACTGTCTCCCTACAGGGTTCAAACACTTTTGCACAGAAGATCCATCTTCCTGCAAGGTCTTTGATATTAGTAATAGAACTTGAGAGCCTCAGAAAAATAGTGTTTTATACTTCCAAGCTATTCTCCAACCCTTTGAATACTTCACATTTCACTTTACCCCACTAGTAGCAGGTACAATTGTCCCAGTGCTCATAGCCTTTCTAAATTAAAAAAAACCAACAGCAACAACAACAAAACCCCCACTTGAAATAGATACTTATACTCTAATTGTTTATTAATTAAATTTCCATAATGATGCTTCTTTCTGTCCTTCCCCTTTCATTAAATTGTCTGTGCTAATTTCATTATGCGGTCTCTCTTTAAAAGTTGTTTTGCCTGTGGATTTTTTCCCAAGTCTCCTTTATCAAAAGCAGCTGCTGCAGTGAGACCTGTAAGAGCAGACAGCATTGGTTCATTCCAGACTTTTCTTTTTCCTTGGCAGCAGAGTCTGTGTGCCTGGCCAGCACCTGTTCACTTCAGAAGCAGCAGGAGGGTGATGTTTTCACTTACCTGGGGTGCATTGTTGCAGCTCACTTGTAGCTCTAGAATAATTTCCGAGAGTAGGAGCTATGAGTCTGATTGCTTTTCATTGCAGGGCAGTTTAAGGCAGCTTTCCATGATAAGACTGCATACACTGATAAACTCGCTTCCTCTTAGTGGTCCCTTCACACTGTAAGATAGATATGAACACGGTCGTTCAATAATCTGGGGTTGTCTGGTCCAGCTGTTGGCTCAAGGCAGGTGCAGTTACAGTAGGTTGCTCTAGACTCTGTCAAGTTTTCACTATCTTCAAGGATGGAATTTCCTTCTGGACAACCTGTTCCAATGATTACCCTCACTATGATTTTTGTTTCCTAACACCTAATTAGGTGATGATGATGATGATGATGATGATGATGATGATGATGATGATGATAATAATAATAATAATAATAATAATATTGTAACCTAAATGTAACTGTGCCTCATGGCCCAAGCATGAAAGTGGAACAAGTCTTACTTCATTTTCGAATATGATCTTTCTCTGTGCCTCTTAATTTTACCTTTTTCTGACCCATTTCTTTTGCATGGCTGCGATAACCTTCAATAGTGATTTCCATTCATTGGAAGGTCCAAAAAAGAAATATTAAAACCAACTGTTTTTAAAGTGTCAGGGGAAAAATAATTATCTTGTAAATAAAACACACAAAGATATCAGGAATGGGTTTATTTTCTTAAAGAAAAACATTCACAACATTAGAAACAAAATCAATTTTGATTATGAAGTGCCTTGTTGCAAGCATGAGGTGGAGGTGGGCTTAGAAACAAGATGGGCAATGGATGTGTGTCAGAATTTAAACTGCGGAGGTTTTAATTTGCAGCAGTGATCCCCCATTCAGAGAGTTCTGAGTGGCCAAAGTACAAAACCAGCAAAGCAGGTTTTGTGCAAACACAAGGGGGAAAAAAGCAGCCAGAGTGAATATGTGATCTTTTTGCAGTAGGGGAGCACCAGGGAGCTTTCCCAGAAAGCTTTTATGGGTAAGGGCTCTTTGCTTACAAAGATCCCTCTAAGCTGAGCAGGCAGATCCTGAGAAGGGAAGTAGCTCTGGGGGCAGCCCACATCTCATGGACACCTCTCCCTCCTGCCTGTGGCTTCAAAAATCAGTCTACACATAGAAAACTTTCTTAGCGCTGCCGTTGCTAGCACAGGTGCTACAGGTATGTGACTGCTGTTCTGCTTCTTTTCTACTCCATTAAGATAAGCCTACAGTGGGAATGTGTAAAGAGCTTGTAGAGGTTTCAGGGTCTTGGTTTGTCTTTTACTAACTTGTTGTTTATCCAGACTGCTGAGCAGCACTTAATGAGGGTAAAATTGTTTTATAACTTGGCACTTCTGGGTTACCCCAGTGATTGGGAACCCACACTAACTGATATGTGAGTAACCTCCCTGGATTGTCAGGCAACACTTGAATGGTGGATTTACCGTATGAAAAAGCAAAATGCCTATTGTGTGTTAGATTAGTCTGTCTGCTTAATTGCCAGATGAGATGTAAGGATGAAAGGATATATTTCTTTAAAACAGAGTACAAGTGCATTATTAAGATTTTGTTTTACAATAAGGAATTCTCAGGTATAGTAGCTAAGGTTTATTTCTGACTTATGGACCTCTACAGTTTATGTTACCCAAGAGATCTCCAACAGGTGCATTTTTCCTATTCTTTTTGATAAAGGTGTTTGCCTGAGGTGGGATGAGCCAGTCCTGCTCACTCACAAAACACTGATTACTTTTTCTTCCCCTTGTTTTTGTTTATCACTCATGGATATGGGGACAGGTGGAACTATTTCCTTCTCTCCACTTGCCTACAATTTCTTCCTTTACTTATAAGTGATGTTCTGTAATTAGCAAGCTTCTGGGTTCAGACTTTCTAATGTTTTCCTGTTTACAGGATGTTATGGTAAGCTTTATGAGCTGCCTGTGAGGAATATTAAATTTATATAGCTAATAGATTCACCATTTTCCTTTCTCTTTATGAACTACATGAAGTCTATGCACGACGTCACAAAAATGAGAATTAAATTTTGCTACCAGTATACTTTGATTTTATCCTTTCTTTTCTTCTTTTCTCCGACTCCTTTAATTTTGGAGAACCCACCACTTATTTTTGTATTAAGCTGAAGATGTAAAAGAAAAAGCATTAGTGACATTTTGGATTGTAGGGACTCAGTTCAAAGATGGCCACAGCAGTCATCGATGGTGTTTAAGATGATGTTACCTCAATTAGTTGTCTGTGTTTGCTCTCTGCCAGAAGTCATCTTTCACAACCACACCATTTGATTACGGGCTTTGTAATCAGTTGTGATTACTGGATTGCTTGCTCCGCTCCTGGTAGTTTAGGTCATCTCCAAGTGCTATTCCGAAAAGCCTCAATGTCTTACTAGGCTAGCTAATGTGTTTGCAGCTGAGTCAGCTCAAGTTACCTGGAGACTTCAGATGCATGGGCCTTGGTTGTGCGACCTTAATAGGAAGCCTCTGACGTGGGATTTTTGTGTCATGTTCTGGTGCTTTTCTGTTCAAACTTCTCTCTGAATTTTAAGGGAAAGAAAATGAAACTTAGGCAAGAGAAATCCCAGCTGCAGCTGTGTCGATTTCCCTGACCAAAGAGTAGGTGACAAGCAGATCAACCAAGGTTCCCATTTTTTCTACCTTACAAAGGTAGAGGATTCACAGGCAGAGTTAATTCAAATGAAGAAGCTTACTTTAAAGCCTTATCCTGGAAACTCACGCCAGCTGTCAGCCTTGGTGCAAAAGATGGTCTTTTTTCAAAAAGATTGGCAGAAGTCTCGGTACTGTCTGTAAAGTCTCCCTTGTACTCAGTAGTAGAGGAGAGCTCTTAAAACTGTAGCGGCCTGTGCTGTACAGGTTGTACTGCGCTGTCGGTGGTTGTGTCTGGGAAAGGCACAGAGATTAATCCAGTCTTGATTCATGTGACATGTGTCTTCCGCGAGCTGTGAGCAGCTGTCCTGAGGGGGCTTCCACTTTCAAACATCCCTTTCAAAAAATCCCATCTCTGCTTGTAGCAGAAACACTTAGCAATGTGCAAAACAAGGAGCCATGTGACAGTGCACGAATGTAATAACCTCCACGAATGTCTTTCAGTGGAGTTTGAACTAATCTGTGTTGCGCTGCAGCTGGAACATGCTTGAGAAGTCATTTGTTCTTGCAGAGCAGCTCTGTGGACAGCAGGATCTGAACTCCTCCAGAACTCAGAGATTGAAATCCTGTCCCTGCCGCAGTTGAGAGAACTAGCTGTTAATTTAAACAGGAAAAGGATTTCACCCAAGAGTGTCAGCATTTGCTGTTTCAGAATTATTAACTCTCTCCCTGGCATATATTCATGGAAAAGCATGAAGATTTTATATAATTCCCTTTTTCTCTTTTCACTTTTGCAGGAAGAAAAAAGTAACTAAATAAATTGCCTCTGGGATAAAATTTTCTACTGTGGTATAAGGCCAGTACATCAGTGTTTTGTGACTGAGCTGTGAAACCATAAGAACTGGGTTAATAATGAGCCCCCTGACACAGCCTTAACAGTAGCACTGCTAGCAGGCACCTGTGTAATTACTGCTTCTCTACAAAGTGTGCTGAGCTTCTACGATAGATTAATAATGTCATATTGTGCTTTCTTCTGTTAGAAAATTAGTCAGTGGAAACCTTTTTAAATATATATAATACATGCAAAGATAAAGTCTCTGCATCTGAACTAGCCCTTTTAGGTTTTATGCAGTTTAGAAAATCTGGTTTTGCTGTAGCAGATCTATTTCTCAATTCCATAGATTTGTTACATCTGAGATGCAATGGAATGCTAAATAGTATTTCTATGGCATGCATTAATGATTTAGCTGACCTATATATGTAACCTGGTGGAATATAAATCCAGTTGATAGTGCATTTAGCAGAGTTTTTTCTTTACCTGACTATTTTCAAACATAAAGTTTTCAGGAGCTTTAGAAATGTTTTAGAGAAGGACAAGAGGACTGAGTGACATGTGGATGTGAAAGAAACAGATTATAGCTGATGATTTCTTTTGCAAGGAAAATGAGAAGCGGTAGGTGTGGTCTCCAGCCACTGAAATCACTGGGAATTTTTCTCTTGGCCTTAATGAGATGAATTGGACTTTTGACAGCTAGTGTCGAAGATGCATATAGTCTAGGTGTTGGAAAATATTTAAAAGGATAAATTAAACACAAAATCTGTAAGCAGTTTTTATTGTGCCATGGACTAGAAGTTACTCAGTCCTTCAAAACACTTTTATTTTAGAAGCCGTGGCTCATCAAGGCTGAAATAGATTCCTGCAGGCTGACTGCTGATTTAAAGTAGTACCTGCCAGCCTTCTCTGAGGTCCTGACGCTCACACTGTGGTGGGTGTGTTCTCCAAGCCAGCAAGGGGATGGAAAGATGAACTGTCAAAGCTATAAACCCACAATACTGGAAATACATTTACCTGTTCTGAAATCTTAGTGTGGCACTCAGCAGTGGGATGCCCACGACAGCACTATACAGGCAGACACTGTACATGCACATGCGCCTTCTTTGACAGACCAACTGACACAGGAAAAATACAACTTTTATGCTGGCCTTTTGCTAGGAGGTAAATTTCTGTATCCTCAGAGACTATTTGAGACTTCAGATGTGGAATATACTTGTGCTAGTAAAGGATCTCTGTTGGAAAAACAAGAGTCTGGGTATTTTGTGTGCATGAACTAGGATGGATCCATTAGGTTATGTGGGGTGATGTCAGCTCAAAGCAGGTGAGAGTTCAAGTATTTGGTTTTCAGACTAGAGATTCCCAGAGATAGCATAGGGAAAAAAAGCCTACAAACCAATCTGTTTCAAACCCATCCAGGAATCATTCTCTCTCCTCTTAGAATTGAAAAACACAAACCGGTAGGATGGCTTGTTCTTCTCCTGTGGTCTCTAAACTTCATTCGTTTTTCTGTTCAATGACCTTTCTTTTTCAACTGTCAATACTGCCAGAAAAGACATATTTTCTGGTAATAGTAAGAAGGATATTTGCAAAAATCCCCCCACATTTACAGTATTTTTATAGGTTCAGTTTTGACCTGATGAATGAACTAAAGCATGTTACCTGCACGTACTTTTGTATGACCTTCTTCTTGGCATTGTGAGTTGTGTTTTAAAACATATAAGCTACAGAATTGTGAAGAGTGAATGTGGGGTGGCCCGCATGTGTTTTTGAGTGTCTCAACAAATGAGATTGCTTTCAAGGGGACCGGTTAGCTCAGTGGTTTGAGCGCAGTGCTGAGAACAATGACCGACACCGAGGTCGCGGGTTCGATTCCCACTTGGTCCCCATGTGTTGCCTGGTCTAGTCGAGAGGTGGCATCCCTGCCCATGACAGGGAGGTTGGACTAGATGATCTCTAAGGTCCCTTCCAGCCTAGGCCATTCTATGATACTGTGATACTATTACAGCTTCTATAAGAAGGGGACAACTCCCCTGATGTTGGTAAAACACCACCAGAAGACCCTAAGGAACTGCAGTGCCTTATGTAGGAAGGACAGGCAGAGTTTGTGTAGCAATGTGCCTGTGATTGTCATTGCATAGTTGTACATGACCGTTTGCACCCCTGAGGAGCTCTCCTTCTGTAGGAGACCGTCCTTTCGCTCCTTGTGTTGGCTGCAGGCACCTACAGCCAGTCAGCAGGACCAATAACTCTCAGTCTCACTTTGCATTCCTTCCTTCTTCCTTTGTGATTGCTGGGCAGGGCGCCAAATACGGTGCTTATCTGAATGCCCTGCTCTCTGGGTGGGATTTATAATACCAAGAGTGACAGGGTTACAGCCTGGGAGGGTTTTAAAGTACAAATCTGCCTGTGATTTAAGGAACAATGGATGTAGAGTAGATCTGAAAAAACAAACACTTTAAAATAAATTTGCGATGTACTTCTCAATCTCAGCGTGACCTGACTGATTGCAGCTTAAGTAGAGGTAAATCCTGTGGTGACCTGTTCAATCCAATCCCTTGAGTTCAGAAGAGAAGCGTGCATCTGCGGAGGCAGACTGACCAGCTGCACCGTATACCTGCTGGGAATTGAACCGGTACTGAGCTGCTGTGCTCCCAGGTGCTAATATACTTTGATAGGGCAGTAAGTCAGTGGCAGAGCTTCAAACAGAACCCAGGTTTCCTGGCATTGAAGCATTTCATCTGAATGCTTGGCGTGTCTCTGCCAAACAGCAAAGCGGTGGCCACGGTTCTGCAGGACACTTGAAGTCTTCAGCCTTACCCTGGGCGCAGGAAGCTGACATCTGTCTTCCAAATGGCAAAGAAGAGCCAGCATTTTCCTTTTTCACTGTTGCCTCATATAGGATAGTGAAAGGTTGAGAATCTCTTGCTTGGGGCTATGGGAGGCATGAATGTGAGTGCCAAGATTAGAATTGTCATATTTTTATGTATATAGCTGGCAGATTAGGGGAAAAAACATGTACTATTGCTAATTTATACTTGAATGTGTATTATATATGTTATGTATGTTGTAAACGTACAGGTGATTCAAAGGGAATTTACTCCACAATCATCTTTTCATCACGACTGCTTCCTTTTACAGATGCCCTTTGCCTTTGCCTTATTTTGTCTAAGCTTTCTGGAAGCTTATTTCTGGAAAAACGGTTTTAAAAGTAGTCCACGTTATCTGCAGTCTGGACTGTATCATCATCCCACTGTGTGTTGTCACACAGCAGCTGTTAGATCTTGCTCAGGCTAGTGATGATTGCATTATGGTTTCCTTTGCACACTGCAGCAATCCTGTGGGAGTTAAGTATGCTGTGGTTTGAGACCTTGACCTATACTGTTAAAAAAAAATAAAAATATTTCCCATCTGTCACCTAGGTGTGTGACTGTAGCAATTTCAGCTTGGATGGGCTGGAGCAAGGCCGGAGTTCCTGCTGTCAGGATGGCAGCTCCAAAGGCTCACGAATGTCAGCCCCCGCCACTGAAGCAAACAGCTGTGGCTGTGCACTGTGGGTCCCAGCAGCAAAATGCAGAGAGAACACACCAGCCACCTGGCAGACACCTTCAGGAGACAGATATACTGGCATCTGTATATAGTTTTAGAAGCAACAGGAACTAGCAGTGATTTGAAGGCCTTTTTTTACAGTCTTCCAATGCACATCTTGATGTATTTTGCTAGAGAATAAACCTTACTCACTCTGCAGTATATTGTCTAAGCTGCCTGTGATTCTTTGTCCCTTGCTTGTTTAAATGCACTATTTCCATTTCTTTTTATTCCAATTATGTGTTACGAGATAGTAATGTTTTTACCTGCACAAGTGCAGCATCTGTTTCCTAGTAATTTTTGCTCCATATTTTTACTGCACTTGAAAACAAATACATCCAGTGCTCTCAGTGTTAGATTCCCTAGTCTTTTTGCGATCAGGATATTTTATCTTGCCTTTCAACTTGATGTAATCCCTTTGTAGCCATTCCTTGCCAGTATTGAGTAAGGCACTTTTGGAGTTGCTGGGGTTTAAAAAGTCATGCTTCATTTTGTGATTACAGCAATTTTCTTCCCTAATAATTAGATTGCAAATAACTGGTGAATAGAAGTCAGTATTTTAGAAAAGAAGAAAAAGAAGTTGTTGAAATAGGAGATTGTGGAAGGAGCTTTAAGGTGAGAAATAATAATTGGTATAATACCTCTTTCTTAGCAGCCTTTTAATCTTTTCCTTCTTGATAGCTTGCGGTTTGTCTTATAAATTGTCAGGGAAATCAGCAATAGGCACCATAGGAGTGACACCAAATCAAAATGCCCTTTTGAGTAGGGAGTTCTCTGATGGAGGAGCAGCCACATACAGGCCATCTGCAGATACAAATGTAAGAAATCCTTCACTGCAGAGTGGCTCAGCCAAGTACAGTGAAGTTAGCCGCTTTCTACTTCTACATGCAAGTTGTAAAGTGAATCACAGAAGCCCTGTAGTATGCTTCCTTTAGAAGATGCCTTTGTGAGCAAGCTTCAGAAGAGCAACAGTGTTTGATGGGCCTGTCTTCATCTGTATAAAAGAGAGCAGAGAGTCTCAGTGCTGTGCTCCAACATCCCATATGGTTGTAAATCCAACTACAGTCAAATTGTGATTCCTGTTAAAATGTAATTTTTCTAATGAGCTGTGGTTCCTCCACCCATTTTTTATGGAGGAGGTGGTTGCAAATATACACAGCATCATGTAAAGCAGCGGTGATTTTGAAACGTATGGTGTGGAGGCCACAGGGAAACAGGATGTGAGCTGGAATTGGAATAGAAACCATGCTAATAAGACTGATCAG
>NW_009702867.1:14005-18370 GCF_000703405.1 Apaloderma vittatum | reverse complement strand
AAGCTGTAATGCCGAGGGCTTTTCTCTTCACCATGCATCTTACGATGGCTATCAGCATTTGAGATCCTCTGATGTGCAGAGATTGCATTGTTGCAGAGAAAGAAGAGACCTACAAAAGGGGCTATGCATCAAGCAGACAACTCTGGGATGTCCTACATGTCCATGGGCTTTGAGTTTATTTGTTTATTTTGCACTACGTTTGCAAAGGGTGCTCAGCAGATGGAGGGAACGTAGGCCCTGCTGTTGTACAGCAAAGCCTTTGTAAGACTAAAAGGAGAGGAGACGAAAGAAAAACCCTATACCTTAGCAGCATAACTGGCATACAGTTTTTATTCAAGCCTTATGGTTGAACCCAATTAATTATAAATGCTTTGGATGTGTAAACAAGAGAACGGCTCGCTGTTGTGAAGACACAGAAGTCTCTTTTCCTTAGTTTAATTAATATTTACAAGACTAGGTAAGACGTTGATGTACAAGAAAAGATCTCAAAGAATACTGTTTTTCAGAGCAAGTGAACTTTGAGGAATTTTGATCATTGGGAAATAACAGTGCAAGGCCGTTCATCTCACACTTGTATTTAACAATGTGACAAGTATTTAGTGATAGGATTACATATTGTTTGCTGTTCAGTTCCTTCCTAGAAAGAAAGAAAAATGTAATGCGGAAAGGAATAAAATATTTGCAAGATGGTAATGTGAATCTAGGAACCAGTGTGCCAAACATCTCAGTGGCTGCTGCACTGTTATCTTGCTGTTATCTTTGCCTTCAGTGAGGTTACAGTGTCAAAACACAGGTGCAAATGTCCTTGTTTTCTCCTCACACTGTGTAGACCTGTTAGGTGCCTTGCAAGCCAGACCAAATAACCTTGAGGTGAAGGGATAGTTGCATGCCTTTCCTTGAGTCGCTCCCTTGAACGTTTTGCTTGCCTAAAAAATGCCTTTTTTTTTCAAATGCCAAGATTTTGCAAATGATTCTCTTCCAAGATTGTCTGCAAATAGTTCTCCTCAGTGATAGAGATGGGAAAGCAAAGAGTTTGTGTTACCCTACTTGCCATTGCGCTCTTGGTACGTGTAACCTATTGCCGGTTGCCTAAGAGAGTACCACAGTGTCTCTTCGTGGTGAGCTCTTACTTCAATTTCCAGTAGTGTTTTGCTGTCTTCTTTTACTTGTTTCAGGATATTTGTACTATGTACAGTCTTTGTTGTATAACATGGTGTGTAATTCTCCTAATCACTCAAAATTAGTTTTTTTAATTTGATGATTAGAAGTAGCAGCAACAAACAATAACATGCTTAGTGTAGTGGGTAACTGAAACAATTTGAGCACTAGGAAGCTGCTTCTACAAGCATTTTGAATTTTCTTTCAGCCATCTTCTCAACTTGACCATTTCTTGCTTTGTTGTCATGGAAATATTAGGCTGAAAATATCTTTAGATATGCAGTAGAGACGAGGAATGTGTGCATACTGATTCTTAAGTGTGATAAATGTATTAAAATAGAAAAGCAGCCCTTATTCTGATATGGTGAGTAATCTCTTTTACATCCAAGTGCAAAGGATTTTTTTTCTTGGTGATACTCACATCTTGTTGCCCAAGGGCTTAATTGCAAGAATCTCTTTGTATCCTGCGTGGCGTATGCTTGACTGACTGTAATAGCTCCCAATCAGGGTGAACACTATGAGTTTTAATATTGCATGGTCTGGCTGCTAAACACAAAGAAACCGTTGTTGTAAAGCATTCTTATAGTGACTGAAGAGAGCTTAGCACTTGAAAACATGCATAGATAGGGCTTCTGACTGGGACAGTTTGCAGAATAACAAGAGAAAGGACATAACGTGTAACAGGAGCTGGGGGAATGGTGAGGTCCATGCTGGCTCATTTTTGGCACTAACATCTTCAAATGTAACTTTCTTGGGGGAAAAAAATGAAAGACTGACTTAAGGGAATGTTCTGTTTTTAATGTGAAGTTGAGTTATGCTTATCAGACATGCAGTTAAAGACCAGCTCAAGAAGTGCTGTAGCAGGTGTCTTGAATTAAACTGCAACTAATGTAAATGAAAACATGAATCCCTCATAATTTCAGTACTTGGATGGGGTTGAAGTTGTGAGGCGTCCCTTTCCATGCTGTCCTCTCCCTTCGCAAAGCAGGCACCAAGTAAAGTAATGGCTTACACCTTCCTAAGTACTAATCTCTGACCATAAGGCTCATGTCATTTTCTGCTTCTGTAAATCCAAAGCATGCCTGGTCCACCCGTGTTTCAAGATCAATGGGAATAAAAACATGTTGTGATGTAAAGGGCTGTGTTTGAGGCACTTGGCTTCTGTTCTGTTCATGTGTTTTCTCTTGCTCAGGGCTGCGCCTGAAGGCATAATCCAGTCATATGTATTTAATTAAGACTTAAACTACTGTTACCCTGATAAAAGCAAGGAGATGATGGTTCACAGGCATCTGCTCAAGTAGACAATTAACTGGAGGCAGACATAGTGCGTGGAACCCTAATGGATATATTGCAACCGGGGCAGTTGGGAAGTGCTCGCTTCATCTGGGGCAACCCAGTGGCTGTACATCACAGTAAAGAGAGGAGGAGGGTCCTCAGCTCTGCCGGTCCCTCCTCTCTTGGGGAGCTGTGAGCTATTGCGTAGTCTTGAGTTTATACCTTTCTCTGTCATCTCAGAGTTACCTTCATAGTGCTCCTCCTAACAAAGCTCAGGGATGTTAGGGTTGCTATTTTCTGTTTGTTTTGTTTAAATACACTTTGGTGTAACTGAGAACACAGTTCGGCACTCTGTCTCCACGTGAAATTCTTTTCCTGAATATTGTGACTCCAATGTAGCTAAGGGGCCACTAATGCAGTGAAGCAGATGGCTTTTGGCATGTGAGGCAAGGCTCATTCCCAGTGGACTGGAAGCGTAGAGAATTTTTTTCTCTGCTATTCAATTTTCATAAAGAACCATCAAGTCCGTTGTAACCAAGATGATGAGCAGTTTTAAAACAGAAGCGTTATTTTAAAACTTGGTCTGGTGTAATTGTTGCATTTCAGAAGTTAGTTTAGATTATCTCCCTCGTAAATGCGTGAACCATGTGTTTGATTTTGCCTGCAATGGTGTTTTTCATGCAATGTGCATGAGTGCTTAGGATCAGAGAGCAAACTTTAGGCATGGTTTCCAGTTATTATGGACTCAGCTATCACACAGTTAAAAATGCTTTGATAACTGCAAATTTGTCTTGAATAAATTGCTCGTTGCTAATACTTATGCTGAAAAACTCATCGTTAAGCTGATTTACAGAAAAACATTATATGCCTGTAGGCTCCAGAATTTCATTAAAGTCTCATCTTAGTGCAGCCATTATAATTTGCTGTTTGCAATGACTAAAATATCTGTCTCAAACAGTTTTATCTTCTCCTGATGAAAAAAACAGGTAAGGTGTTATAACGCCCACATCCTCAACTGTCATTCACTCACATAGGTGCCTGTCAGTGCTTTCTTTACAACAGTCCATAAAGGTGGAGTAAATATAGTGCTTTTGGATTTGACTATAAGCAAATAGATAAAATTCTTGCCTCTTTTGGGGTGGATCCTGCTGTCTTTGTGAATACAGAGCAAATAGTTCTTTTGGTTTCACTGGTATGAGAGAGGACTCAGTGCCAGGAATGGTAACACTGAGTCTTTATTTTTCCCCCCATCTCACATTGCTGAAGATCATTTTAGGAGAAAATTATTCTTTTCAAGGACGTGAGCTGTCTGAGCAAACCAAATTTCAATTCCATTGCTCATGTTATTTACTAAAATTTAAGAAGTGGATAATAGTTGCAGAATATGCCCCAGTGCAAACTGCAGGTTCGATTTCTAGCTACGTAAGTGATAAAAGACCTTTTTATTAAAAACATCTAGCATCTTCAGCTACTACCTGAGCAGTGGCATTCTTCCACTGACCCTTCCCGTGGTGGGTATCTGCAGGAGCTTTGCTTGCTCTACTCTGCCTCCACTCTAGTCAACCTCAACGCCAGACTTACTGGGCGGTTTGATGGCACAGACCCTTGTCCCGGATGAACTGGACTGTCACAAGGGCTGCTGGATGGCTGTAGATTTTAATGCGTTCCAACCTCTGCCTCTTTGGATGAGATTTGAGCCAATAGACTGACCATAAATCCCATTGCCATCTCCTCGTGTTTGCCTAACTGGGAGCTTGAATGTAAGTCCGCCTGTATGTGCATTGCATTCCTACCGTGAAGGCAGCTGGCAGTCATCATTTGTCCTAGCGAGACTGAAACACCGCTCTGCTACCTGCTCTCCCAAATCCTTCTCTACCCAAGCCTATGACCACCACAAATCAGAAGCTTTTTTTCTTCACCATCTTACCTGGT
>NW_009702867.1:0-13974 GCF_000703405.1 Apaloderma vittatum | reverse complement strand
TTCTCTTGCCCTGCCCCAGGCTCCTAATCCCCTCAATCGCCTTCATCTCTTCCTTCATCCAGGACAAAGGGGCAATGGATTCATATTCTGCTCATCCGTGCTACTTGGCACAGCGGGAAGAGGCTGGGGGTACTGCCTTCTGGCTCCCAGGAATGGCACCCAGACATGGCACAGCTAAGAAGAGCTTAGATCTGGATCACAGAAAAAGTCTGTCTTAGCTCCAGTCTGGAATGTGCTCAGCACAGATAGGATTTCTTGGGTATTTAGATGATAAAATCAAAGATGTCTCAAACGAGCATATCAAAGTGAATTTTTCAGAGAGGCTAATAAGTTAGCTGAATTTTAATGTACTTTCACAGGAATAGCAAAAGATATATGCTTAATATAGTGACTTCTGCTCCATATTAACTAGGGGGATAAAGGGAAAGGTCTTCCAAAATCTTTAATGGGTAGAAAATCATGGTTTTCCCTTACTCTCACAGCTACAAATTTTGGGATGACATTTTCTTGCTCTGCATCTCAGTAGATCTGAGGCGGACATCTAGCACTTTATTCCAAATGTATGTATCTTTGAAAATGTATAAGCAACGGAAAACAAGGTTCATAATGAAAAATGTCAAGTAATCAGTAGTACTAGATGTCCTGCCTGTATGGAGAAATACATAAAAGTGCTGGAGATGAATGTATAAACACACATCCATTCCAGCTGCTAGCATTCTTTAGCAATGAGTCTTGCCAATAGGACAGTTTTTGTAAGGGTGGGACATGAGCAATAACCTGTTGAAATTATTTCTGTATGTTCTTCCTGCATAGTAGTTCACAGAGCTACTTTGTTGTATCCCTTCCGTAATAGAAACTCCTGGATACCTTTATTTTCCTAAAGCAAAAATGGTGCGATTTTGTCTGTCTTATGCTCAGGAGTCTACACCTGAAAAATTTCTGATTAGTGGTAATTAATCACAGCGTGGTTGTGGATGAGCAGGTACATGACACTGCATATGAACAGCATAGTAATAGAGGAGGTGGATTATAAAAAGGCGGACCCAAAATCAATATAGTATGGAGCATGAAACACTGAGGGCTCAACAAATGAAGCCAGGAGAGAGGAGACTGGCCCACTGGCTATGAGGGTTTGTTAATACCCATTAGTTTATTAGTGTACTAATTTACTGTACCACTCTTGTGGTGGTTGGGGGCAGGTAGCTGCTAAATCAAATTATCATGCAGAGGACATAAAAGTGGAAGTCAATAGTAGAGAGTATCTGTAGATTACAAATAACAACAGAACAAAGAATCAATGATATAAACTATAATAATCAGCTCTTGTGTTATAAAGGAGCCAGCCCCGAGTGTCTTGACCTGAATGTGAAACGCGTGTGAAGCAATAGCAGTCTGTGACAACACCTACTGAAGATAAAATAAAATTATTAAGTTCATCTAATCTATTCTTCAAATATCAATTACAACTACAAATACTGAATTTATTGTTGCAGGGTTAAGGTTATTTGAACAAGTTTATTTGGCAAATTTGGATTTTTGGCTTAAATTTAACCTTGATCAGAAATTTTTGAGGTGTTCTACTCCTTGGTTTTGAGCTATTACAGTTTCCTTGCAAAGGTTTGTGCCTGAAATAGTTGATACATACTGGTCAGCCTTAGTTCTGTCTCCAGCTGCTTTTTGCTTTCTTACCTGGAAGCTTTATAATAATCTAAAAGGTGAGATTTTAAAATCTCGTATCTCAGAGTTTCTCAAAAGAACTCTTTACAGGCTGCGTTTGTGCACATTTTAGAGAAGGACAAGGAATAAATAATAGAAAATTGGAAGAAATTCTTTAGCAGGGATTAAAGAAACACATCTGTTGAGGCCCTGTTTGGTTTTAAACTGTTAGTTGTCTAAAAACTGAGGCGCGTTATGGAAAACTGTAGGCAGTTGTGATACCAAACAGAGCAGATAGGGTTTACAGCTTAAGGGAATACACAGTCCATAGGTGGCTGAGTAGCAGAGCAGTTTGACGGTGGTAATGTCACCGTTGCGTATTGGACAGGCAGTTCCTGGAACAAGCAGTTTTTCTGATACAGCACAGGAAGCAAGAGCCCATGTTTGTGTAGGGCAGCAAACTGAAAAAATCCAGTGCCATGTAGCGATGCTGCAAGTACAAATTAGATCTGCTAGTAACTACCTTGCCTTTTATATTCATTGTGTGTCTTAATTCTTTGCTGACAGGGCAGGTAGAATATCAGGAGAAATGACCTCTATTTATCTAAAGAATCTTGATGCTTTGTGCTCGTGCTGATGCAGGAGCACAGGGTTTCAGCTCTTCAGGTTGCATGGTTTACCTGCTCTCTGCACGTGCAGTGGTGTTCGAAAGCCAGAGGTGGGTGCTGGAGGCAGCAGCAGGTGGAGAAGGCTGGTCAGGCATGGGAGGTGGATGTGACGTGTGCTTGTGCGCCACGTTGCACAGGTAGCTGCTGATACGACTCGTGCACTGTGTTCCATGCTTCATGAAGCTCTTGGCAAGAGGGCACTTTTTTATCTTTCTGCTTCAGGTTTGACTTTCTTGCTCTCTCCCTGTCTGCCTTTCCTTGCCTTGTTTCTTTTTCCCTGCTTTCTTCTCACGTAGTTACATCTAGGCGGTCTTAGCCTTTCTTCCCTGTCCCACTCTCTCTATGCAGTGATTCTCTTCTAATCTCAGTCCTCTCAGCTTTGACATCGGTGCTATTGCTTACTCAATTCCAGTAGTGGAACACCTCATATAAACTACCTTTAATCTCTCTCTGTTTTGGCTTCCCATTTTAATTCCTTGTCCTATTTTTTTCATATACCTCTCCCAGTTTCTCTACTGTATTCAGTCAGTTCTCCCCTCCATTGACTCCCTACCTCCACTTTGACACCTGACTCTGGGGAGTGTGTGATAAACCTGGGGAACTCCCACAGTCTCGTTGCAATTCATTCCCCTGTCCCATGACTACTTTAATTCAAGATGGTCCTGTAGCGATCTGATATAGCACAGTATCATATGTTTGTTTATTTGACTTCTGGGTCCTCTCTAGGGAAAAATTTATGACTCATAACTTAATTGCTTTGCTCTCTGATTTAGTTCATTTAGTTTCCACCCACTTAACAAAGACAGCTACCTTTTCATTACTGGTTTTTGACACCTCTCATTTTTTACGCACAGTGTTTGCCTAAAAGAGCAACAACAGCTCTTTTAGTAATGGGTTGAATTGATCACAAATGAGTCAGTTTTAAAAACTGGCATTGCTTCCCCAGGAGGTTGTTAAGTGCTGAGAAATGCTTAGCTAATGCCTCGTCACCTCAGCTATTTAACTGAAACAAAAATTATCATGGGAGTAAATCATAACCAGATTGTGGAAGTGCCTCAGGTTTGTCATACACTCCTATCAAACACCAGCTGATGCTTCCTGCCTCCCTCAAAGAATATAATTTAGTCTTTCCTTGAAATAGTCATTAGGATGGTTGGGGTTTTTTTTCAGATTGAGAAGGGAAACTGCTTAATCCTGACAATGCTTCTTTTTATATTTGCGAGAATAAATCCACCTTTTAGGGAAAGCTAAGGCTCTGAGACCAGACTAGTTTTAGTACGTAAGGAGCAGAGGATTATGAGAGCAAGTGAACTTTTGAGAAGAGATTTAGGGCAATTTGACAGCCATGAAGGAATGAGGAAGATGAGTAGAAATTGAAGTATTTTAAAGGGAAAGGGTGTCAAATGAACCAACAGGAGCAATAATACGAGGAGGAAAGAAGAATGGGTTTGTGATGGAAACTATGACAGCTCTTAAAGGCTTCCAAATTTCAGTACCTCCAGCTGCAATTTATCAGCACATTCTGCTAGATTTTGTCTCCTCTCACTTCAGTTTTGTAAGGATGTAGGCTGTTTCCAAGGGCTGGGTGATTGCAGAGGCACTATAGAATATTGCCAAGAAGAGTAATGTTCAAATGGTAAACTAATTTTCCAGTTAATTTGCAAAACTGATTTGGAAACTGATATAACTCAAGGCTTTGATAAATAAATCATCTTCTGCAGACTGGATTTTTCTTCTTGCGAGAAGGATGAAGCTCCATAGCTGAGTTGTTCTCTGGCAATACTCAAACTTCTCAAGAGTTTTCCTCTGAAGGAGGAGCAGTCTGTGTGGTATCTGGGGACAGGCTACATTGCGGCTCATTTCCCCTCCCTGTGAGCATCCTTCCGATGTGGCCTGCATCAGTTCTTGCGGGTTGGGGTGTGAGAAGCAAAGCAGAATCCCGTCTCCTGTTGCCTGGCTCTGATGGCCCCGCCTTGAGGATCTGTTTTGGGGCAGTTGTGGTTTCTGCACCTGCGATGGTTACAGCAGTAGGTCTGAGCATACAACTGGGATCTGTCTTATTTATATCAACTTGGTGGAAGGCTGTGACAAAGCTGTGGAGTAATGGAGATACCAAACCTGGTGTAAAGGGAACACAATGCTACTGTGTTCTTGATCCATGAAACTTGCTGAGTAGTTTGGTAATTGTCATTGTATTTCAGAGCATCTTTTGACATCTCATCTCTTAAAAGATTTGCCAGTCTGCCTGCCGTTTATGCTAATTGAAAGGAGAATTTAACCTCATTACTTTTTGACTTTAACATAATAATTTCATTACTTGATCCAGTGAGCTGCTACCCGTAATTACCGAGATGAAAATAACAATGGTACGTATTTATAAGTGGGGATTAACTGGGCAACACCTGCTCCTGACCTGTGCACTCTGCTGCGTAGGTAGGGCAACAGAACAGAGTTAAATGGTCCCCTTTATTCCACAACAAGCTGATCTACAAGACTACAATGCAAACAGCCCTTGTAACTACTTATTATGTACAAATGCCAGCTGGATAATATTCAGATTAATTTACATCACTACCTTGCCTCTATGTACAGTGCTTTCTGTTCGTCTGCAGAGACAGCGGTACGAAGCCAGCGAATGTCTGCATCTGTTTTGGAAATGTCTCAGAAGTGAATCAGGGATACAAGAACAATCTTAAGACAAATTAAAATGTTAGGGCTCTACTGAAGGGAAAACCTAACGATGTATTTACCTCAATGGGTTGAGCCCAGTGCTGACAGCCATGACAAAACCAAGGTCACGAGTTTGGTTCCCGCTCGGTCCCCATGTGTTGCCTGATCTAGTCGAGAGATGGTGTCCCTGCCCATGACAGGGAGGTTGGATTAAATGATCGCTGAGGTCCCTTCCAGCCTAGGCCATTCTATGATGATTCTATTTGGAAGGAATGGCTCTCATCCAAAAAGTGACATTTTTGCACATAAAGATACTGTATATAATTTTGCATTAACAATAGTCCTTTTCCTAATATTTTCAATCTGAGGGGAAAAGGGGAGGGGGGAAAAATCAAGAAAAAAAGAAAATGTTGTCAACCTGGTGTTTCTAGAGTAATTTTGCAAGCTGTGAAGGCCTCCATAAGACTTCTTGCTATCAAATCTGCTCTCTGAACAAAGCCTTTGACATTCATTAATCACCAGCTCAAACGCTGCCTGATGGGTGTCTCCACCTCTGCCACTGTTTTGAATTGGTTGTGACCTCTTCATGACTCTGGGTTGCCTTTTTGCCTGTTTGCATCTATATGTTTGATTCAAAATTAAACTAGAAGCAGTAGTTGTGTGAAACAGAGAGAAATCTTCAATACCCACGTGGTTCTTTCCAAATATATATTAAATCATCTTAGTAACCTGTTGTCCTTCAAAACAATACTAATATCCTGCATGGAAGTACTTGAGAGCAGGGAGGACTGCACTGATGAAGGGCTCTGCAGCAAAAAGGGCTGACAAAAAGCTCTTTTAGGGGGCTTTTTGAAGCCAGAGAAAGCCCTTGCCTGTGCTGGGGGTGATCAGCTTGTGGGTGGCGTCGCTGAGAGAGCCTGGATGGAACTAACACCACCCGCCGTTGATTAGGCCATCAGGCTATAAGAAGCCCCTGGCAGGGCAGTGAGCTGTCCACAGGGTTAGCAAGCAGTGCTTGTGTGTGCCTTGATTGGTGCCATAGCTGGCTGCAGCTCGTGGGACAGGGTGCTCAGCCTCTGCTGATGTACAAGGTAAGTTCAATCCCTCTAAGTGGTCAGAGGCCAAGGGCGCTCATCTCAGCTGACCCTCTGGTTGCAAGGTCTCAGTTGACTGTAAAGGGCAGCCATGGTTGCTGTCTGGCTGAAGGGTGTTCTTAGAAGAACTGTGGGCACCAAGGCAGAGGCCCCACACAAATGCACAGGTGTCCAGGCCTCTGGCTACAGAGAGTGCTGGAGCCTGGCACTTGCAGTGGAGGGTAGCAGAGACAGCACCTGTGTAAGGTGTGAACAGGTGAATGATCTGCTCGGCCACCAGGCTGAGCAGGTCATTCACCTGTTGGCCTCCCCAATCTTCCCATTTACCCTTGCAGAGCAAGTATGGAGTCCTGCAGGAGGAACTGGCTGTTGGAGAGGAGGATGGTTCACCCAGGTCAGAAGTGCCAGAAAGACTGAATCGCCATAGACCTGGCATCACAACTGGCTCCAAAAATAAAAGCAGACGGGTCGCTGTTGTGGGTGACTCTCTCCTGAGGGGAGCAGAGGGGCCAATATGCCATCTGGACCCACTTCACAGGGAAGTCTGCTACCTCCTTGGGGTACGGGTTAGGGATGTGTTGGAGATATTTCCCACCCTAGTAAAACCCTCTGATTATTACCCCTTTTAGTATTTTAGGTGGGTAGTGATGATGTGGGTAGAAGGACCCCCAAAATCAAGTATTAGAGCCTTGGGACAGCTGCTTAAGGGATCAGGAGCGCAAGTTGTGTTCTCCTCTATCCCTTCAGTGGCAATAATGAATGAGGAAACTGACAGGAAGAGACAACAGGTCAACTCATTGCTCTGGGACTGGTGTTATTGGCAGGGCCTTGGGTTTTTTGATCACAGGCTGCTGTATGAGACGTGTCTCAGAGAAGTAAAAGAGTTTTGGGGCAGGAGGTAGCAGGGCTCATTGACAGGGCTTTAAACTAGATATGAAGGGGGAAGGGGAGGTAACTGGGCCTGTTAGGAATAAGCCCAAAGGAAGCATGCGAGGGCTTGTAGGTGGATTAGTGAGGACTCTAGCTCTGCCAGTTCATTTGAGGAAAGGCATAGACAGTTAGACATCATGGAAGCACCTGAGAAGGGTCTGGTAGGAAATAGGGTCCACGCTCAGGAAAAGGAGTTGGAATCATTAGCTCATCTGAAGTGCATCTATACCAATGAACATAGTATGAGCAACAAACAGGAGGAACTTGAAGTCATGAGGCACCAGGAAAACTATGACATAGTGGCTATTACAGAAATGTGGTGGGATCCCTCACGTGACTGGAGTGCCACAATTGATGGCTACAAGCTCCTTAGGAGGGATAGACAGGGAAGGAGAGGTGGTGGAGTGGCCCTTTAAGGGAATGCTGCGAAAGCTTAGAAAACAAGTATAGTGGCATGGGATTGAGAGTGGATTAGTTTAAAGGACAATAAAGCTGATATTGCTGTGAGAGTCTGCTATAGACCTCCCCATCAGAGCAATGAAGTGGATGAAGCTTTCTCTAAGCAACTGAGAGAAATCTCGCAGTCACTTGCCGTTGTTCTTGTGGGAGAATTTAACCTCTCAGGTATCTGCTGGGAATTCACCACAGCAGAGAGGGAACAATCCAGGAGGTTCTTGGAATGTGTGGACGATAGCTTCCTCACACAGCTGGTGAACCGACCAGGGAAGGCGCCCGGCTGGACCTCCTGTTTGTGAAGAGAGAAGGTCTTGTGGAGGATGTGGCAGCTGGAGGACGTCTGGGGAACAGTGACCATGGAATTATTAAGTTTTCAATTCTTAGAAATGTAAGGAGAGGAGACAGCAAAACTG
This sequence comes from Apaloderma vittatum, assembly GCF_000703405.1. Lineage (NCBI taxonomy): Eukaryota > Metazoa > Chordata > Aves > Trogoniformes > Trogonidae > Apaloderma > Apaloderma vittatum. The sequence goes on along the minus strand of NW_009702867.1, from coordinate 6,087 downwards.
TCACTTGGGACTTCAGAATGGCAGACTTTGATAGAATCCCTTGGGAGTCAGTTTTGAAGGCTATAGGAGTCCAGGAAGGCTGGACACTCTTTAAGGAGGAAATCATAAAGGAATAGGAGCAGTCCGTCTCCATGTGCTCTAAGATGAGCTGGTGGCATAGAAGACCGGCCTGGCTAGATAGGGACATTTGCTGAAAATCAAGGAAAAAAGGAGAGTTTATGGCCTCTGGAAGAAGGGGCAGGCCACTCGCAATGAGTACAAGGATAATGTTAGGTTATGCAGGGAGATAATTAGAAGGTCCAAAGCCCAGCTAGAAATTAATCTGGCTTTGAAAATAAAGGGCAGCAAGAAAAGATTCTATAAATGTATTAACAACAGAAGAAAGACCAAGGAGAGCCTCCATCCCCTGCTAGACCCAGGAGGACAAAGGATGAGGATAAGGCAGAGGTGCTTAATGCCTTCTTTGCCTCAGTCTTTAGTAATAGAAACATCTGTACTATGGGAAGCCAGCCCCCCAAGCCGAGAGATGAGGGCCAGGAGCAAAACTTCCTTCCCACAATCCAGAAGGAGGTGGTCAGGGACCTGCTGCTCCACATAGATGTCCACAGATCTATGGGGCTGGATGGGGTACCTCCTAGAGTTCTGAGAGAGCTGGCAGGGGTTTTCACCAAACCGCTCTCTATCATTTATCAGCAGTCCTGGCAGACTGGGGAGGTCCCAGCTGATTGGAAGTCAGCCAATATAACACCCATCTATAAGAAGAGATGGAAGGATGATCCAGGAAACTACAGGCCTGTTAGCTTGACTTCACTTCCAGGAAGGCTGATGGAGCAGATCATCGTGTGTTCCGTTATGCAACACATGCGGGATAACCATGTGATCAGTCCCAGTGAGCATGGGTTTATGAAGAGCACGTCCTGTTTAACAAACCTGTTCTCCTTCTATGATGGGGTAACCTGCTGGCTGGATGAAGGAAAGGCTGTGGATGTTGTCTGCTTTGACTTTAGTAAGGCATTCGACAATGTGGCCCACAGCATTGTCCCAGAGAAACTGACTGCTCTTGGCCTGAAAGGGCATATGCTTTGCTGGGTGAAAAACTAGTTGGATGGCTGAGTCCAAGGAGTTGTGGTCAACGGAGTTAAATCCAGTTGACGGCTGGTCATGAGTCGTGTCCCCCAGGGCTCAGTACGGCTAAGAACTGGAGCCACTCCTGTTTAACATTTTCATCAAAGATTTGGGCAAGGGGGTAGAGTGCACCGTTAGTAAGTCTGCAGATGACACCAAGCTGAGTGGAAGTGTTGATCTGCTTTTGAAGGTAAGGAGGCTCTACAGTGGGATCTAAACAGGCTGGATCGCTGGGCTAAGGCCAGTCATAGGAGTTGCAGGACCCAGCATCTGGCCATACTGCACTTTGGCCACAACAACCCCCAGCAGCGCTACAGGCTTGGGGCGGAGTGACTAGAGAGCTGCCAGACAGAGAGGGACCTGGGGGTGTTGATGGACAGCGGCTGACCATGAGCCAGCAGTGTGCCCAGGTGGCCAAGAAAGCCAACGGCATCCTGGCCTGTATCAGGAATGGTGTTGTCAGCAGGAGCAGGGAGGTGATCATGCCCCTGTACTCGGCTTTGGTGAGGCCCCACCTTGAGTACTGTGTCCAGTTTTGGGCCTCTCACTACAAGAGGGACATTGAGGTACTGGAGAGGGTACAGAGGCGGCTGCCAAGCTGGTAAAGGGTTTGGAACATGTCCTGTGAGGAACTGCTGAGAGATCTGGGCCTGGAGAAAAGGAAGTTGAAGGGAGACCTTATTGCTCTCTACAACTACTTGAAAGGAGGTTGTACAGAGGTGGGGATTAGTCTGTTCTCCCTCGTGGCAAGTGATAGGACAAGGGGAAATGGCCTTAAGTTGCACCAGGGGAGGTTCAGGTTGGAAATTAGGAAGAATTTCTTTGCAGAGGGTGCTGTTGGCCATTGGAACAGGCTGCCCAGGGAGGTGGCTGAGTTGCTGTGCCTGGAGGTGTTTAAGAGAAGAGTAGATGTTGCCTTGAAGGACGTGGTTTAGTGGTGTTCTTAGGGCTAGGAAAAGGTTGGACTTGATGATGTTGAGGGTCTCTTCCAGCCGAAACTGTTCTGTGATTCTAACACCTTCATGAGAATATATTCTTTCCTCCTTCCATTCACTCTGTCTGATTCTTTTAATTTTAATTAAATATTCTTTTAAACCCTAGTTTCCCTGTGTAGGAAATCGGTTATCATGTACTTGTCAACCTATAGCAAGATTTCCTGCTGTGAGGTCTGAACGTTGTCATACAGGAAAGTACCTGAAGTTATATTTTATTAACTACATGAGTTAATAAAATTTTTTTTAAAAGCTTCTCTTTATTCTAGTTTTCAATATTCTGTCCAAACTGTAGCTAAAAATCTCCAGGGGAGAGGAAGATTAAGATTTGAATAATTGGTGAGAACTGCATGTTTTGGCTATTGTGATATCCTCAGCTTTTCCATCTTCTCAGTGAGTAAATGAGTAAGCTGCTGAGCTGTTAAAAGTCTTGTAGAGAAAATTGCAACGTGAAAATTCAATCTGGACTTGCAGTTTTCAGTCCCACATGCTCATTGAGTGTTTTTGCTGCCAGAAGGAAACAACTGCTGCTCCCAGGTGCAACGACAGGGTCGCTTGCTCAGCTGTGCTGACACCTCAAGTGATTCTCTTGAATTTGCAGAAATTTGTTTTGGGCATAGCTGTGAATTAAGCCCCGAGAGGTGCTGAAGGATTTGGTACTCTGTTCCACTTGTGGAGTGCTGGGAAATAAAAGGGACACACGTGTGTGTAGTGGGAGAGGTGGTGTACTTTCACCTTGTGAGCAGAAATGTGCGCTCCGTTGCTTGATGAAGAATGAGCTGTGGGAAAGGAAAATCTGGAGGCAGATTAACTGCGCTGGTGTTGTGCTTCTCCTCAATGGACTGCACGTCTCTGGTGCCTCCTCAGAGTGCTGAGAGGGCACCTGAGAGATGAGAAGTGCTCCTACTACTTGGGAGCATAATCTCTTTGGTTTTCATTTCCCAAGGCACACTAGAAAGTTGAGAAGGCTTTACATCCCTAAAACTATTTTCTTTAAAAAAAATAAAATATCAGGACTTATTTTTTTCTCCTGTATATCTGTAGGTGTCAGGGTAAGGAATTCAGGCCTGTGTTTTAGAGGGTCTCCACTGCTTTTCATGTCCCTGTGTTTTGCTTCCACCTGAGGCCCTGCGTGGTTGTTTATCGGATCTACCAAAGAGCAGATCACAGTGCCATAGTCTCTGGCCAAGGTCCCAGCTCTTAATGTTGCATAATTTTTTTTCACAGCTGTACTGATTTCAGTTATTTTGTTACTAGTGTTAAAACAGCAATGCAATTTGTACATTAAAACATTGGCATTCCTTTATTATTTTCTTGTGTAGACACTGTAGAGTTCTGGTGAGTGGAATTGTGGCTCTGCATGCAAAGGCTGGTGTTTTCCGTGGTCCTCAGCAGCAGCTGTAAAGCAAGATGTTAAAACTTGATTATGAGAAGCACCTTCAAGTATATTTTGAAGCAGCTGTAAATTTCCATGACATTGTCCAGTTAAAACCACAAGATGTGAATGCTGCTTTTATTTAAATAGGCATTTTTAAGATTCCACACACATACCTGTGACATGCATACAGTGCATACTCATAGTATCCTGGCTGTGTGTGGGCACACATCAGCCCAGATCGCATCCTAGTTCACTGTGGAAGAAAACTCCTGCCTGCGGATGCGCTTCAGCAAGGCACCAGATCCGGGCAAGTGAGTGAGTGGAATTATGGCAGCAGTATTAACAATTAGTATCTATTTGTAGTTACGGGCAAACAGAGAAGCTGGCTGAAGCTATCTTTCCTTCTTGCAGCCACAAGAAGATGGATCATAAGCGGATGATTGAACAAGAAACTGATTTTCACTTCTCTGCCTTGATACAGTTAATAAAATGGATTTCCCTCACTTAATGTATTTAGCTGAGAATCAGTGCATATGGCAAAAAGCCATGGTCTTGCTTGTGTTCCTCACCTGATCCAAATCTTTGGCCGTCAGTGGAAATACACTAAGATGATGTTTACACTAAGATGCTGTTTTCTGAAAAATGTTTTAATGTAGTAACTGTCAGAGCAGTTAATCTGTGTAGATCTTTGTCCTTGCTCTGACCAAGGCCAGAATAAATTGTCTCAGTGAAACCTGTCAGTGAGCTACTATGCAATCTCATCATCCTGAGGTAGTTTCTCAGTTTGTCTGCACATTAGTATTTGGGATGTCTGAACCGGGAGGGTTTCTCTGTCCCCACTCTTCTTCTTCCTCATGTAGCTAAAAGATGCTGGCCAGGTCCTCTAAGGTCTGTCTGCCATAACTGCTACTCAGAAAAGGTTGGAGTTTTAACAGCTTTTTACTTTAAAGGAACCAAACTCTAAATTTCACTCCAGCAAAAGTGACTGAAGGCAAGAAATACCCTGTTGTGCCAACCAACCTGGGACAAGCCACTCGCAATTTAGCTGCTTGCCAGTCTTGTGCCGGTGAGCAACCGTTTGTGCAGCTTCTCCCTGGCAATTCTAATCAAAAATCTTTTCTTTTTTTTTTTTTTGTAGCCGAAACAAAGATCTGCTTCAAATACTACCATGGTGTGAGTGGGGCCCTACGAGCCACAACTCCGAGTGTGACAGTGAAAAACAATGCGGCTCCTGTAAGTTATTTCAACATTTTACTTTTTTTCCATGTACATTCCTTGCTTTCACTATGCTATGCCTTGCTTTCCCTGCCTGCTTTATGTGCTTTTATATGAAAACTAAACATGATATTTGCTCTTGAGTGCACTGTGGTGCAGAGGAATGGGTAGTCTTTCAGTTAAGATGTGGGTTTGTTCGTCAAGAGAATGTAGATTCAGCTCTCAAACCGTCAGAGATAACCTCTCATTTGGGAGAAGTCTCTCATCCTAGCAGTATCTTTTTCTGCCCTGTACTGTGAGGTTTGGATGATGCCTCTAGAGAATTTGGGATCTTGGGTAGTAAATACAATAATTGTTCAGAAGAGAAGTAAGATTTTCCTGTTTTAAGGTGCTGCTTTCAAAATCAAGGCATAAGCACTTTCACAGCAGTGACTCTGAGTGCCAGGAACAGCTCCCATCAATGGTAAGAAGTGGGTGTTCAAGACCTGATCTATCAAAGGATTGAAAATTGGTTTTGACAGATTGAAGCTTCATTGAGAGCAGTTTTGGTTTACTGGAGCTTAGCAAAGCTCTATGACTCATATGGCTTTGAAAAGCTATATATCTTGCCTAAGTTGGAAAATTTGATCACCTTGAGAATGAAACATTTTTTAGTAGCCCACAGAGAGACATGCTGACCTCCAAAGCTTGTCTGGCCTTGCTGACAGTGTTTCACTGCCTGCCAGGCTTGTCTTGGCAGAGATCTCCATCAGCTGAGGAGTTTTAGTCCAACCAGCATTAGAAGAGGACTAGCTCAGATGTTTAATCTGGAAGATGGGTTCAAGAAAGAGCTCTTACCTGTAAGTCTGTGTAGGTTTCAGTGAATCACAGAATCATAGAATGGCCTAGGCTGGAAGGGACCTCAGAGATCATCTAGTCCAACCTCCCTGTCACGGGCAGGGACACCTCTCAACTAGATCAGGCTACTCAAAGCTCTGTCCAACTTGGCCTTGAACACCTCAGGGGACAGCCACAACATCTCTGGGCAACTTCTTATTCCAAAGTCTTGCCACCCTCTTACTGAAGAATTTCTTCCTCAGGTCCAATCTAAATCTGTTCTCCTTCAACTTAAACCCATTTCCCCTTGTCCTATCAGTGGACACTCTTGTAAAAACTCCCTCCCCAGCCTTCCTGTAGGTTCCCTTCAGGTACTGGAAGTCAGCTATTAGGTCTTCTCTTTTCCAGACTGAACAATCCCACCTCCCACAGCCTGTCCTCATAGCAGAGGTGCTCCAGCCCCTGGATCATCTTTGTGGCCCTCTCTGAACACGCTCCAACAGATCCATCCTATGATTCTATGATTCTGTGATCTATGTCCCTCTTACGGTGGGGACACCA
>NW_009702866.1:50613-98431 GCF_000703405.1 Apaloderma vittatum | reverse complement strand
CACTAAATAGGACTGGGTTTTAGCTCAAACCGAGGACACTGATCCTGCAGGGCTGCTGGATTAACAGAGTGCACAGATAACTTTCGTTGAGCTCTGAGTGATTGTTCCACGTGCTAAAAGGAAGCTTCATGATAGAAAAAACTGTTGGCAAAGCCTTATGAAGCCCCCTTTACCCAATCTGGTTTTGGTTTGCTGCAGAGCAGCAGTTCACCTCTCCTCCACACCTCCACTCACCCGGTTGTACCATGCTGGAGTGATCCATACGCGACTGTCTGCAGCTTACCAAAAAACATCAGGCCCATAGGACATCTGCTTTGGCCTCCTCCTGATCCTGCAACCCCAACAGTCAAGCTCGAGGGGAAAGAAAAATTTTATCGTAAGGTTGTGGAGGTAGAGAGAAGCCAGGGACTCTGCTGCTGGTGAATTATTTGCCTCTGCTATAGCAGCCTGGTAGCAGGGAGTCCTAAGTGTGAAGTGTGACATTTGACAGGTCGAATACCCCCAAAATGCTCAAGTGAAGGCCACGGGGTGTGTTCACATCTGCTTTGTTGGTTTGCTGAGCGAGGGAGCTGTTGCTGAAGGGCTGATCCAGCTTGGTGAGGTGTTGATAGGTGGGTGCTCCATGCACGTGTGATGTTCCAAAATTGTACTTGGACTTGGCTGCCTCTGCTTGCATAGAAGGTGGCTGGAACATTTTCTCCATTGATTTTTTTCTACCAAATACAGGTGTCTTCTGGGACTGTTTCTCTGCTGTAATGATACCCAGCCACTGCCTCAGGCCAGGCAGCTCCTTCACCAGCTCTGGGGGGCTCCTTCCAAAGATGTGGAGGGTCTGGTCTCCCACCTCTGGCTTTATGTTCTGCTGCAAGAGTCTGTGTTCTCCTGAACCATCTTTGCAGCTTCTTGCATGAGGAGTGTCTGGGCAGGACCCAGTCAGAGCAGATGATTTCAACACCAAACCAGTGTGTAATAAATAACCAGATTATTTTTCTCCCAATCCACAGAAATCAAGCCTCTAAGGAATATTGTATTCCTCTGTTTCTTGTTCTAATCTCAGCAAATGTGTATACACATAGATGCCCCACTGACTTCTGCTTAAAATTAAGCATGTTTATATCTGAAGGCTATTTAGATTGTAAACCATCCAGCACAAGAGACTAGTGCGGTGTCCTTCACTTAAATTACCATATGACCACCCTTCTAGCTAAGAATACACATTTTCAAGATTTGTTAGCATAATTCAAGGCATTTTACAGGGAATAGACTCTGACAGACAGTTTGCTGGGAGCACACTAAGTACAAACATCTGGTGTGCCAGTCCTGAGGGTACTTACAGGATTTTCTGTGTAGCAAACAGACCTCGTAAATCACGTTCACACACTGGTACCTCATTGTCAGGGTGCTCCTTATAAATTGAGACACATAGGACAGACAGAAGAGGAGGTGTTTTTTCCTGGCACTGTTATCTTTTGAAAGAACTGAGGTGTTTGTATTGTGATCCTGCTGATGTGCAAAGCCAGCCGCAGGACAAGAAATTTGAGTTTGGAAGCTGGGCTGCTATAGCTGCTCTCTGGTATCTCTCTCTCACAGTTCCGCCGAGTATCAAAAAATCTTGTTGAACACAACATCTGCAAAAAACACCTGTAAATCTAGTATAGCTAAACAAAGCAATTCTCCACTCGAAGACCCATATATAGGTAAGAAGGCTGAAGAGGTGACACAGACAAGAAAGGCCAATATTGATGAGTTTCAGTTCTCCTCATATCCTTATTACACCAGATGATAAAAGGCTGTTACCACCTCTCACGTTAGAAAAGAGAGGAAAAAAATGCCATCCCCAGTGAAAAACTCTGTTTACTTGGCAAGAGTTACAATATATTGTGTTGCTTAGAAAAACTCTCGGGGCCTGTCTCAATTCTCCTCACAGATCTGTCTCTGTTATGGTTTTTATAGATTCGTAGGAACCAAAGAAAAGCCACTGTGGTACACAGACCCGTCTCCAGATGAAAATGCTCAGCTGCCAGCTTCTATTCAACAACACAGGATCCTCCCTTTATGTGCTGCATGCACTTACTGTGAGGAGGAATAACACGTGTTGGAGGATTGTCATTAGACTGGTTTATGGAGCTTAATCTCCCTGTGACATTTAAGTTAATGACCCAAATCTGTACATTCAGGTGAGACTCTGTATAGTTTTTCCCTCTGGAAAGAAGTCCCACTTATTTAAGATCTTAAACTACTTTATGATGTTTCACACAATATGTTTCCACCGTTTTGGAACAGTTGACCATCAACAAAAAAATTACAGCCTCTTTCTCCCACAGCAAGCATGCTGCTTACCAGAACTTCATACCCTGGAAACGTTTTCAGTCTTAAAAAAATCCCAGCACCAACTGGGCACTTGTTGTACAGCAATACTGTGAAATACAGTGCTGCAATGCAGCAGTATGGAAACGTGGAGAAGGTTTCTGCACTCGCAGGAAACTGTAATAATGTCAGAGATGCTCTATGTCTCTAAGCATGCATTGAGCATGCATCCAGGCATTTATTTCACCTGTTAAACTGCCAAGAAATGAAGATAGTAGTAATAAAGTCCACAAAATCACAGAATCTCTTTGGTTGGAAGAGACTTTAAAGATTGTTGAGTCCAATGATTAACCTATTCATGGCTGAGAAGGGTTCTTATATAGCTGAGAAGGGATCTTATTAATGTATAGAAATACCTGAGGGGTGGGTGTCAAGTGGAAGGGGACAATCTCTTCTCAGTGGTGCCTAGCAATAGAACAAGGAATAATGGGTTTAAGTTAGAACATGGGAAGTTCCACCTCAACATGAGGGTGCCGCAGCCCTGGCACAGGCTGCCCAGGGAGGGTGTGGAGTCTCCTTCTCTGGAGAGATTCAAACCCCGCCTGGACATGTTCCTGTGTGAGCTGCTGTAGGGGACCCTGCTCTGGCAGGGGGCTGGACTAGATGATCGCTAGAGGTCCCTTCCAACCCCTGACGTTCTCCGATTCTCTGATTCTCTGATTGTTTCTATGATTCTAGCACTGCCAGGTCACCATTAAACTATGGCCCGGAGCACCAGATCAACATACTGTTTACACACCCCCAGGGGTGGTGACCCCACCACTTCCCTGGGCAGCCTGTTCCAATGCTTCACCACTCTTAGTAAAGAAATTTTTCCCAATATGCAATCTAAACCTCCCCTGGTGCAACTTGAACCCATTCCCTCTCATCTTATCACTTGTTACTTGAAAGAAGAGACCAACACCCACCCCACCAGTTGTAGAGTGGTGAGATCTCCTCCCAGTCTCCTCTAGACTAAACAACCCCAGTTCCCTCAGCTGCTCCTCATAAAACATGTGCTCTAGACCTTTCACCAGCTTTGTTGCTCTTCTCTGGACCCACTCCAGCACCTCAGCGTCTCTTTTGGATTGAAGGGCCCAAAACTGAGCACAGTGTTCGAGGGGCACAAAAACTGAGCCCAGGGGCACCATCACTGCCCTGCTCCTGCTGGCCACACTATTCCTGATACAGGCCAGGATGTTGTTGGTCTTCTTGGCCACCTGAGCAAACCACTTGGGGTTCAGCTTGCACTTTTAAATCTCTGGCATGCCCGGGACTGAAAGCAGGGAGATGATCAGGTACTCTGCTTTGGCTGAGGCGTGGTATGTCAAACCACGGGATGAGCAGCTGTGTGCTGTGCCATTGGACTGACCCCTCATGAACAGGCTGGATCTTGAAACTAGGATGATGAGCATGCAGATGTACTAGAGCAGAGCTGACCTGGTCAGAAAGCTGGCAGCAGTGACAATGCCATGTCGGAAAGCACTTTGGCATGAGGCAGATGCTGGCTGGCAAACCCTCTGGTGAGCCCGCATCGTTAGGTGCTGTGCTACATCACTGCCCTCACTGCTTTCACGTGTTCCTTCCACACAGAAACAAGTGTACCTGAACTGTGAGTCACAGAGGCACATTACACCTGCCGTGACTTTAATTCCTCCACTTAACACTCAATGGGATTGTGCTTAATGTCTTTTATGTGGTATCTAACCTTGCAATGACTCCTGCCTCTAATAAAGCTGTGAAACAGAGTTGGTCTTGGTTTTTTGTTTGTTTGGTTGTTTTGTTTTGTTTTTTTTTAATTAAGGATTTCAAATAAGGTTTAATATCACAATAATATTCAGGTTTAATATCACAGTTATTGTGGATTTAAGTGAACACTGTCTGTGTTACTTACACACAATGTTGCTTTGCTTCTTTATGCAAGATTCATAATTTCATTCCGTACTGCAAGTGTGCAGCTTTTGTTTCTTAGAAGTGCTTATGCTTGTGCTGTCATAATACCTGGAAATAAGGAAAATGTCATTACAAAGAGTATGCTCCCCATTAACTTGTTTGTACACTAGAATATGTCTGGTCTTAGCTGTAACTCCAAAATAGTTTTTCCAGTGAACTGAAGAGAGAGGGAGAAATGAGCCAATTTCAGTCTGAGCTTGAGAAAGGGATCAGCCTTTAATCTCCAAAGACACATTACCAGCCCTGCTGTTTGAGGTGCTTATTTCTCAGTGTTTGGACACTCTCTGTCACTCAGAGGCAGCTGCAGGCGCCTCCTCCAGTCCATCGTAGCTCACGTGTCACAGGAGCAGGGAAAGGAGCATCCCAAACAGGGCTCAGCTCAACCTCCAGTCACTGTGACTGAGCACACAAACCGCTTCAGATGCATTTATCTGGCAATGCAGACTGATCGCTCCTGAGAAACCACCCCGTTCCTTGTGATTTGGGACCAGGTAGCCCTGCAAAGCCATAAAATCTGCTTGGTAAGAAACACGCACTTTGCCACCTAAGCCTTTGACTCAGGAACTCTGGGGCACGCAGGACAGTCATGTATTTCCCTCTCTTCTGCTAAAGATGCCCATAACAGGAGAGCAGAGTTGCTTTCTCACTGTTCTCCTCCTGGCTTTTGACTGTTACTATAAGGAGGGCTACAGCAGCAAGGAGCAGGGCTTCTAGCAACCCCATGAACTTTCCTAAGTATGGAAACAAGGGAGACGGCAGCGGAACAGTGCGCTGCTAATGGGTTCCCTCTCTGAGAAGTGAACATTCGTGCATCCGCTGTGAGTCCCAGCTGGCCAGAGCTAGAAGAAGGGGTCATATAGATTTTTCTATACTTAATAAAGTCCTTAGGGTCCTAAACAGATTGACTGTGGCAGAAATAGGCAGTTTTGGGTACACTTATGACTCTGTAGCAATCAAGCTGTCATGCAGGTAAATAAGCACATTCACTCGCAGAGACCTCAGGAAATTAATAGCTAATCCCATCACCACGGCTATTCTTGGAGCAGAGCACAGGCTGGTGTGCAGCACCTGCCTGCAAAGCCTGTCAGAGCTGCTTTAAGGGGTTATAATGCATGGGGGTCAGGATGCTAAATGTGTTTTTACCTGAAATCTATTTTTATCAGGAAAGGTCCATTTCTGAGCTGTGACTTGTACATTTGAAAACTACCATGCACAACCTGTCCGTGGTCACAAAGCAGCTGAAGGAGTTAACACACTGTGTACAGCAGTGGCAAAGAGCTCAGTGTGATGAAGCCGTGTTAATTCAGCACCGATGACCATCTCTCGTTGACATGTAACACCACATTAGATTTCTCCACAATTTATATAACTTGGATAAGTTCAGGTGTGAATTCCAGAATTTCAAATTGATGAAGAATAGATCATCCTAACTTGAAACTGGTAAGTATATTGAAAAAAATGTCAGGGAAGAGTAACCACTTCTACAGGCACACATTATTAAGGGGTATTCACCTGTGCTTATCTATAAAAAACTCACTGGGCTAATGAAAGCATAATTTCAACTTCTTTGTGAGACTTTGTCACTTTTTGTCCGTACTTCATGTCTTGGTTGCAGCATGCGAGTCTTGACTTGATATTTGGGTGGTTTTTTGGTGATGAAGGAAGAAAATGTTTGTTATTTTTATCAGTACTTATATAGCATGTGTGGCAGAACTGTAACCTCAAGGTACATGCTCATCCTTCTTTCCTGGCGTGCTTACCACTCACATAGTCATGAACGGATGGATTTTATACAGCTAGAGTTTCATTTGCATTTACACAATTTGCAAACCGGCAACTGTTTGTCTGCACTAATGTATATTCGATTAAAAAGAAGCTGCACCTGACCCAGAGACATATTCTACTGAAAACAAATATATAAAAACCCTGAAAAGGAAAAATACTATTTTTTCTTAAGGTTAAGGTATACTTTAATTGGTCAAATCTAGCCTTAAATGTATATTCAGTAACCTGTTCGAAGCACTAAAATTTAGCACAGCCACACCTGCATTAATGAAGATATGCTAAGTACCATAACTTGGGAACCCACTCTGGAAAAGTCTGAGCCAAAGAGAGCAGTAAATGACCTTTCAAAGCTGAAAGATGAGAGTGAAAATGAAACTGTTTTTGTGTGGGAGAATACATGCAAATTTAGCAGCTTAATCTTATGTTTCTGGGTTTATGAGTTTTGGCCTTAGGCTACAAGATGAGCAGTTTTTCCTTGGAAAGCTGGAAGTACACAATAACAAAATCCAACAGATCTGTACCAGCTTTGCCTTTTTTTTTTTTTCTATTTCTTCAGCGTCTCAAAATCTCTCATTGTTACGGTAACAGATATACAAATTGGTATAAGTCAGTCATTCACAAGGATCAATTTTGCAAGAAATTAATCTTATTCAAGAAAACAATTCAAGTAATCCAAAAAGGCACTAACAGGGTTTTCCTGCAGAGTTACAACCTTAGGCACTCACTCAGAAAGTGTTCTCCCCTCTCACTAAAAATCTGAAATAGGCACTAGCCCAAACAGCTGCTAACAGGGTAGCCAAATATTACTGTATTATTAACTCAGAGTTCCTAGGGATAGTCTTCTAAGCACAGTAGTTTCCACTCTTTAGCTAGTTTAAACTTGTGTTATGCTGTGAACTGGATAAGTTTCAGCTCTTCCATGTTTCTTTCATGTCCAAGATTTACAGAAGATTTCAGAACATTAACCTGCAGAGCCCCTTCTGAGGAATTAATTGTCACAAATTAAAATGTTTTGGTGTGCACAGATGAGTCCTGTCTCATCTCACGTGGCTCCACGTGAGGGTTTTCTCTTGTCCCACCTAAACCAGTCTTTCTAGCAGCCGATTTTTTTTAAGTATCTAATTTCCCACCTGCACAGTAAGGAGCTGAGATGTTTTCCTTAACTCAGAGGACATGTAGGGGTTAAAGTAACTGTGCAGTTCTTGTGTAGCACTGATGCTCTGAAAATCTGAAAAAACAGAGGCAGGATGGAGCCTTGTGAGCAGTGCTGATGGAAAATGCTTTGCTTCTCCTGAGCACACTCCCTTCTGTTGTGCTGATACAATTTTCTCTCCCCAGATACATAACAAGAAAATGCATTTGACTGTTTATGGGATATACTGAATTATTATTTACAATAATGCCTATACTTTTAGTGGGTGGTGGGTTGTGTACATCTTTTTCATCTACAACCCATATACATCTGTTTTTTTTATTACAGGCAGGAACCTCTTTACATTACATTGAAAACACATGATCAGTTCTGGTGACAGAAAAAATGTAGATTTTTCTCTAAAATTATTTTCAGTTCTTAATTTCATCTCTTAAGTTACCATTAAACTGCTGAAGATTTCCCAGATTCCTTACAGTTAGTCTTAATAAAAGATGTATTCTACTTCTCTAGGGTTTTTACATGAATAATTGAAACAAATGCAATAGTAAGTCCCCTAGAAGGAATACTTGTCAAATAGTTTAATATTATCTATTCTGAAGCTTTCAGTTGAATCCGATTAATATTGCTGTGTGAGAGTGGAGGACCTTCAGCTGATGCTTTTCAAATCCATCAAAAATTGTAATGAATACTTGTATCCATATTATGTCTAAGACAAGTCCATCTTTCTGAGATGAAGGAGGATAGGAGCTTTGCCAGTCATGAAAAACCACATTTTAGGTTTAAGTTGTTAATCCTGTGCTATCATTCGCTGCATATAATGGGTTTCTTAATTATAACTCCTCAAAAATCCTACGTGAACAAAGTTCAGTGACCTCTGGCTGGTGAGACCAGCATGGCAAAATCTCCACTTAAACATGTTTGGCTTTCCCAGGTGTTATCAGGATTTTGGTAATGAGCTCACTGAGAGGCACCCATCAAAGACTAACTAAGAGAAGGTGGGGATGGTTACTTTCACGGGGCGTTTACTCGTGCTTAGAAGAAAGCAGTGCCATTTTGTTTGCAAGGAGAAAATTTATTGACTTGGAGTTTTTCAGTCTTTTTCAGCCTTCTGATGGGGATGTGCATCCCTGTGTCGTGAACAGGCTGGATTTCCTTAGTTACTCTTTGAGGATCCCTGTGTCTGATGAGAAATGCTGGAAAGAATGAGGATGTTGTAATGGCTACTGAATTTATTTTAGGCTTGTTGTTCTGCCAAGGACTACCCAAGTCAGCAGACCCTAAATTTTAAGCATATGTAGAGACACGGCTGCAAAGAAATGAAGGATTTTCAAAACCTTTAAAAACTGTCCATCTGTGCAGTTTCATTTTCTGGATAGAAAAATATCTTTTTTTAAAAAAGAGCAGGAAAGAGGTAAACATATTATGAATACAAATGCATGAAACTCACGGAAGATAAAATGATAGGTTTGAGTTCATGAGTGTGGTATAAATTTACTGGGCTACCTTGCTGGCAATGAAGTCAAATCCGCCAGTGGAAAGTACTGACTCCTGCATCCAGCCATTCCCAGCATGCCCAGGCACTTGAGTGTTATCTTGGCAAGTTTTGCTGCTTCCTTGATAAACTGGTGATCTTAATTCATATTAAAATCTGTTTAGACTCCGTAAGATTGTTTAAAATAACACCAAGACATATTAAATTTGTAGCATAGACTTCCTATGATTCCAGTTTTCTGTATGCTTCTCACACAGTGTTTACATTTAAGTAATTTTGTGTGCTAGTTCGGTGTTTTGTGCTTGTGTTACACAATGCTGAGTCGCCAAGTTTAATTCAGAAAGCAGGACAGAGTGAACATTTTTTCTGTATTGTTAAAGTGCAGATACATGTAAATGCGTAGATATGTCTAAGTGTGTAGGTGTGATACTGATGCCCTTAATTTCCAGTTCAAACTGGAAAACAATGGCACCTTTATAATTCGAGTTTTTCTGGACCGAAACAGGTCTGTAAGTTTGGAGAAAGTCTCCATGAGAGAGCATTTTGCAGGACTAGCTAGGAGATATTTTCTTCTGTGTCATGCAACATATTCTGTAAGTACATGAATTATTTTTTCTAAATCTGTCAATTTCATCTCTCAAAATGTATTAGTATTCTTACTTCTTACTTCAACAGGGCTACAAAAAGCATAATCAGATTATCGGAACAGGTCTGTTTTAATTTTTATAAAGAAATGTAAATCTGATAATTGCACCTAAGTGCTTCCTTTACTGCTCTTTCTCCATTTCTGTTGAATAACAATAGGATAAAGTATAAATATTTGGACCGATTGCATTTCTGAAAGCATCATTCCACTCCTCTTCCTGTCACTCCTTCCCCTAGTAAGCATAAAATATAATCTCTGGATATCTCAAAAACTCAAAAAAAAAGTTGTGATAGTTGAATACAAAATTTGACAAGTGAGTTTCAGTGTTTGGCATTTTTAAATAAGTCCTGGCTCCTTATAGGCACTGCTTTACAAAAATGTGTTGGTAAATTTCTGTAAAAGTAATGCAAATACAGAAATTATGTTTTGTTTGGGCGTGTGTTTTTTTTTTCCTTTTTTCACGTAAAAGAAAAAAGCAAGCAGATATGCAATATTAGTAAAAAATATCAAAAGCTTTCACAGATAATGCAACATGTGACAGGGAATAGAAGATACTTGTGAAAAAAATCAAATTTGTGCTAGGACAAATCTGCTTTTAGAAGTTCTTGTGTATGAAGATATTGTGTGATATTCTGTTTTGTGGTTTAGTGAACACTGAGAGTTTTCAATATAAAGGAAAATAATAAATCAAGTTCTCAGTGAGGCCCTGAGTTAAAAAAGTGGTTTAGTGCTTGAATACCAGGATGTTCTTAGCCAAAGTTGCCAGCTAGTCAATGGCTTATATATTCTCATTGTGTTTGCCTGCCACTAAGTGTCCTCCCCACCCTGGCCTAAAGGCCTTTAATTTCAATCAAACTTCTTGAATACAGAGAATAGAACAATTTGGGGGAACGTGACGAGGATCATGCTTCATTATTTCCCTTGAAATGATTTGTGAATTGCTGACAAGAAAATTAGAAATCTGCTTTTCACTTTGGTCTGGCCAGCATTTTCTGTCGCTCAATTTATCTAATAACAGCCCTTGTAACTGATGCAACATATTAAGTCCCACTTTTGATGAGTTTAACATCTTATGTAGCTGCTTAACCCACTCAAAATGTCTCATCAGTTTGCTTTACATCTATTTTTTGCGCAGGTGTAGAGTGCATGGGAGCAGTGCAGGGAGGATGCACAGCATCACAGGGAAAAGAAGCTCCTTCATGCAACAGGTATTCATTTAAATCAATAATGTGCAGATGTACGCAAACAACTTCTATTTCAAAAAAAAAATACTGCAAAAATACTGGCTCCGAGGAACAATTCAAAGGCTGTTTTTAAATGCTCTCTACATCATTTTGTTTGTGGTGCTCTGAAAAAATAGTTACGTTTTTTATGAAGTTCAATGAAATTAACAAGGGACATTAAAGTGCTGAAAAACTCAACCTAAAAAACTACTGTCCGTGTGGGAAGGACTGCTGCAACAACAGCAGAAGAGCTCTGTATCCTCCAAGAGGTTTCAGTGGATGATGAACAATGCCCCGTCAGTTCCCTGGAGCTGAATCTCATGGTCTTACAGCATTGTGCTGACACCTGCAGCATAGAAGTTTAGCAGTGAATTGTGTAAAAATAATGCTATTTATCTTACTGCTGGAAATGGGTGAATAGCTCTATCACCTGTGTAATAACTGAATCCTGAAGTGTTAATCAAGAATCAACATGTAAATTATTGAAAGAGGAATCTCAAATTCGTCTGAAACTTTAACTAGGACTCCTTGTCTTTGACTTGAGAGGGCTTTGAGCCTGCAGGATAGAACTCTGCGTTTATTCAAATTTTAATTCTGAGCCAGGACAACCGAAAAACTTGAAAAACTTTAGAGGAGAACCTTTCCTGCAATATCAAGTCCAGAAAAGTGTTCTGAAAATAAGCAAAGAAGAAGAACTATAAAATCTGAACATCGTGAGTCCAGTAGAAATTATTTTAGCTCTCAATACTGAAGAAGTCCTTTCATGACACTGCCGATGCCCACCACACAAGTGGGTGTTTTTCCTGTGTTGTGTTTTTGAATCCAAATCGATCTCTAGAATGCCATGGCTGGGAAGACTCTGGGACACAGCCTGTCCTGGCGCACGGGCAGCAGGGCAGAGTGCCAGCGTGGTGTGGTTGCTTTTGAGAGGTGAACTGTCAACACTGTCAACACTTTTCCCCATAAAGCTCACTTAAAAAGAATACTGATGCTCAACAGACAGCTCTGGGCCAGCGGCAGGAATGTCAGATGTTTCCCTAATGCCAAGGCTTGGGGTTAATGTGTTGATTTCTATGCAAATGAACGAAACCCAACCAAGATGAGGCTTCCTAAATCTTGCTCAGAGTGGTCAGGCTGGTGTTTGAGGGGAGAGAAGGAGAAAGAAGAGGGTAATGTGAAGGACTATTAAATATGAAGAAGTTCAAAGTAGTGCCGTCTTGCCAAGATGATTAAATCCAAAATATGGATGCGTCTAGCAGAGGCCGTGAGCTCTGCTGCTCCTTTCTACTTCCAACCTCAGGACCAGCCTTTGTGGCTAAGCCATATGAAGCCTTTTCTGCTCACAGTACAGCTGTACGACCCTGAGGTGAACACCTTTCATTCCTCAACTCCTCGTGTCTGACACACACTCATCTCCTCAAAGAACCTGTGGTGTTCTAGTGATTCTGCCTTTAAAAAGGGCATCAGGTGGCAGGAACAGTGGAGCTTCTGGGACAAAAATGAAATTGTTTTCCTGGAAATGCAGTCAGGAAGAAGACAAAAACAGTGCTAACACTGCATTTCACTGTCCTGTTGATGTTCTTGAAAGTCGAACAGAAACATGGCTCAGAAAGAACTTTTCAGTAGTAGCAGATAAATCAATCTGCATTTAGACAAGAAGTACTTCAAGAGTTTTGTTCATGTTTTAAACACCAAGGGGTCTCTGCTGTCCTTGCTTTGGCTGCATCTCATTTTCCAAACGCTTGCTCGTGTAGCTTTGATTCAATTGATCTCCATGACCACTTCTCACTGCCACTCTATTTTGATCTTTCAGCAATTGAAGGGTACCTAAATATGGAAGGTTTTTCTCATGCATGAAATGGAATAGTCATTCATTTGTACTAATTTTTCATGATCTATCCTTTCAAAATCAGAAGCTTAGTAAAAAAACACCAGCTCGATGCAGCCTGATGCCAGCAAAACTGCACCTGTTTTTGCTTTGGATTCTTGTGCTTTGATGAAGAAGGAAAGAACAGAATTATTATGCTCTCCATCTCTGTTAATTAGATGATGAAAGCTTAAAATAGTCTGCCAGTCAGGGAAGTGACTACAGTACCAAAGCTGCAGGAGCAGGTTATGGATGTGGATAGGATGAAGTAATCAACATAATATGAAAGTTGTTTCTTCTAAAATGTTCAGATTAAGACATTCGCAAAGGCTGAGCAATTGTGCACAGTTGAGGACATCAGTGCCTGAAACTTAGGCTCCCACGAGGCTAAATTTCATCAAATATCCAGAAAATTCATCTGTTTCGGGTGGTGTCTCAAGTTGTCAAAAGCCTTGCCTCTGTAATTCTGCAGCTAAAATACTGTTGCCCTTTGCTTTTTCAAGGTTCTTCTATTCATACCTAAATACTTATATTTTCACTCAAGGTTTCACATGAAAGTGATTGTCTAAGACTATCTTCCAGGTTTTTCTTCCATAATACAAGTTAGCATGTAACTAGACTTTCATAAAGTAAGTTGTTAAAACTGTGAGACAATATAAAGATACCTGCCTAGAAGGGCTATATAATTATCTGCTTTTATGGTGGTGGATGGATATTTTAAAATGCTGGGGTTTAGGGGAAATCAAGCCTACAAACCTACAGCTTTTTCCAAGTCTTAGTAACAACTAAATGTGACTACACAAATGTCTTTCTGGAAAAAGGGTATAAATCAGTCATGATTAATTCACAACGGTTAACAAGTTCTGCTTTATTATTTTGATAGTATTTGCCTGGGATAATCCTCACATGGCTCCAGTGGATCTTTATTTTTTTTCCAAGTTCACCTCTGGCAATCAAAACAGACTGTGTAGTCTCATCTCAAAGGTAGATGGTAACAGTCTGAGAAATGAGCAATAAGCACAGTTCACGCTTCAGGACATGTCGGTGTCTTGTGGGCCTTGAGAAAACACGATTTCACACCTCGTGCCTGACTTTGTAGCCTGCCACAGAAATCCATCCAAAGTGTGCACGTGGCAAATTCACGCTGCATTAGGCAGTCCTACTAGACAACTGCTGAAGACATCCTTCCAGGTCAAAGTTTGTCCGTTTTGTTGTTATAAAAGATCAGAGGAATCTTCACAAAGCGTTTTTAGTGTAATCATAGTTACAAGCTGTGCTTTTTGGCTCAAGTAACTCATTAATGGCATGAAAAGGAACAGCAAGCCAGCTCTTCTTTGAGGAAATTATATGGTAATGATAAGCTGCCTAATCCTTCAGGAGAACAGTCCATTTTGCAGAACAGATAATTTCCACGTAGTTGAAAGGACACCATGAAAGCCCCTTGAAGACTGGCAGCTGACTACCATACAAAGGGATGTTTTTTTGTTTTATGTTTGCCAGCCAGTGTAGGCTATCAGCCTAATAACTCTCTCAGCGCCTTATAACAGCTCTGTGTAGACCCATTCAGAGCCCTTGATCACACCAGAAAGAGAATAAAGAGGCCTTCATACTCATGCAAGGAGGAAAGAAACCAAAGCATCTGCTTCTGTGAAAGCAAATCTATATAGCTGCTAGCAACGCTTTACAGCAGCAGCAGCGGTGGCATGAATACGAGAAGTTTGAATACTGTTTTCTGTCTCGATGCTCTTTTCCGTTAGTCAGCGATGGAATGGCATCATGCACGTTGCAGCTGGTTTGGGTTGGGGGAGGTAGTAGGTAGCTGTCAAAATGCCAAAGTTCAGGGTGGGCCAAAAATCTCAGAAAAATGTAGCATTCATTTGAAGCTGATCAGAAATTAGGTTTGTTGGAATCCGGCTACACAGCCAGATTTATAGTTCTGTTGTGAAAGGTATGTGCATTAAAATAGTGATAATGAGGAGCAAGCCAGCTTTATCCAAAACGGGGATTTCCCTTCCAGGCAAGGCAAGATTGAGCAGCAAAAAAGAGAAAAGCCTCTCTGAATAGCACAGAATTAAAAAGAAGCTGTAACATAACTCTCCACAACTTCCCATGTGCCCAGCTGGCTGCACTGGCAAAGCTTATGCATGGAAAGCATGAGCTGAAGCTCTTCAAGGGTCTGTGGTATGGTTCTCTATGAAGTGACTCAAGACCAAATGGGTTGAGAAATTGTTGGAGATTAAAATAGTTTACTTGTAGAATATTGGAATTAATTGTGGGGTTACTTAAAATTATGATGAACTGCAATTTGTCTTGTCTCATGACTGACTGTTGTTGGCCGTGAGCAGACAGATTTACTGGAGCCTTCAGCCCAGCCTTGATTAACTTGGGCTGAAGACAGGCTCCCAAAACAATGCTAATTGAGAAAGATAAGATGAACAGAACCTGCGTCCTTAAAGAAAAGAATGCACACCTGCAAAGAGAGAAGGAGAAAGGATCCGATGAGGAAAAAGAAGACCACAGACCCAAATAATGATTAATGCTCCAGTAATTTATTCTGGAATTGAAAGATGCCAGGCCATTCTATGTGATAAAAACGTAAATAGTTTGTGGGTTCAGATCTAAGTTTTCAAAAGAGTGCAGTATACATTTGTGTAGCATTTGCACCTACAAATTCATCATTCATGGGAGCAAACGCAGAGGCATAAATGAATTATCGTTTGCCCGACTTGACTGAAAAATCTCCTTGCAGCAAAGGCACTAACACAGACAAAGGCATGACTGTAGAGAGAACTTTGGATTGCTGACAAAACTCTAAAATTAAACATAAAAGAAGCTGTAATACATAATAGTTGTAATTCAGGACAGCTGCCTATTCTTACCTGCTCGGGTTGGATTGATGGAAATAAAAGATGGGGCTGAACTCTGAAGAACAGAAACCTTGTGCTAAATTGTGCAGTGCAATATATTGCACAGTTTCACGCAGTGAGATTGAGGAAAGCTTTGTAAAAACTAGACTTCCTTAGGCTTTCCAGCATCTAGTTGAGGAATAAATATTGAAAAACAACAGAAAAAAAAGCCAGTTGGCATTATTTGCTAAATATTATATATTTATGTAATAAAATAGATATTTGACTGTGATGCTAAGTGGCCAGAAGAGGACTAGTGAAGGATGAGAAAGAAGTTATGAGACTATGGAAACCCAAAGCAAAAGCCTGCTGTCTGTGACATTTAGCCCAGGGGACTAGGACTAGCCAAGATTCCTGTTTAGTTTAAGGTCCCAGTTCATGACTGTCAAACTTGTACTGCCCCTTTTTAATAAATAAATAAATAAATAATTGGTCTCTCTATCTCTAGTGTCTCTAAGCAACAAAAAAGATGCAGAATGCTGTTCAGATTAGGAGGATTATGTACAAGTCCCATAGCCAGTCTTTTGAATTTGAAAAACATCTGTAATGGAATTAAACAGAAAAAGAATATTTAAGAAGCAAAAGAAGTGCAAGAGAAGGTTCTTAATGGAAATTTTCCAAATGGCTCTCTGGGAGTTTCATACTGATGTTGCAAATTCTCTGTAAATGTAGCATTTGCTACAGAACTCGTTTTTTCCATGACACAGAAAAGTAAGTGGCATTGCTACTAAATTAAACCATTGTGATGTGTGCGTGGGCTTCATCTGCATATGTGATGTCTATAGTACTAGGGTTTAAATGTAACATGGTACATTTTAATCTGCTCTTTATAGATCGCAGTGGGTTTTTTATATGTAATTTACTCTCGGTGATTTACATTAGGCTGGAGGTGAATTGTAGTTTTCTTCTGTATTTCACATGTTTTACCTCATAATTGAGAATAAAAGCAAACCAACACGACTATATTCAAAGGACTCGGTTATGGGGTCAAAGAGAGACCATGGAGAAAAATTTTACCTGGTAGGATTATCTGTAAGATAAAATACAGTGCAAGAGTAAACTTTATTAGATCTAAAACATGACCCAAAAGCAACTTCTCTAGAATGCTGATGGAATTTGCAGCAGCTCACTACTGCAGTATCAAAGCTAGTATCAGTATCTAAGCTAGAACTTTGTCCCTTAAAAAGCAAGAAAAAAACAATCCAGGCCTTATGGAATCATGTGTTTGAGCATGACTTGATCTCCTACACATTGAGAGTCTTCTGGGAGATAATTCTGTGATTCTGCTACTTAACTTCCTGAGCAAGGAAGGTTTTCTCTGACTAAGATTATTTAGAGCAATCACCTAAAAAGTCTTTAAGAACAAATGTGGCAGAACTAGAGTACCATTTTTGAGATAAAATAGCTCTGATTCTGGTCTTCCTGAGGTGTACTCCGTTGTTTCTTCCTTTATCCTCCTAGGCTGTTAAAATATTCAAGTTATAATTAAAAGCCAATGTGACAGAGGATTGAATAAAAAGATTAAATGATGAAACGATCAAGTTCAACTGTAAGGAAAGAATGAGGTAAACATGATTAAGATCAGCTTTTGTTGAAGCAGTTTCATTACAATTTATGTAGGTTTTTCTGTCACTAATATTTGAAGATTTTTCTCTGTCACCTCTGAAAAGTTAAACGAAGGGAACAGAACCTCTTGACCAATCCAAGATTTTTGGGACCAGTTCAGAAGGGAGGAGAGAATGAAAATCTAGCAGGAGGAATTTTGTCCCAAATGACAGTTCTAAACGAAAAAAACACCCCATCAAACTATGACAAGTCCTACTCATGTATCAGATATCTTTCCACAAGAAGGTATGCAAATCAAACCCAAGAACTAATAGCTGTGCAAATCAATGGATGAAGACTGACTTTGGAGATGTATTTCAGTAGCCACTGACTAGTGAATCTCCCCATGCTAACAAAATGTGCAAAAGCTACCTGTCTGACTATTCCAGAGTCAGAAAATCAACTAGTCTTACGGGGAAAAATCTACAGGATGATGTAGTGCTGTTCAGCAGTAAAATGACACTGAGATTAAATGAAAGCCCTATATAATATGTGACATAATTTGGGTCCAAAGGACTCTGCAAATCTGGAGTGTCTGATCTGGGAATCAATAATTCTTTGCTTTCATCACTTCGCTAACAGAATAATTACAAGTTATTACTTCTGAAGGAACATTAAAAAAATACGAAAAACAATTAGAGGACGAGTGAAAGAAGCAAACAGTGCAGACAGTCTGCCATTCTTATTTATTTATTAGTTATGTATGTGTTCAGGGAATCCCTGCTATTAGTAATTGCATGCTGATTTTTCCTTCTAATTACATTTTGCAATATGTTTTCCTTTTAGGAAAAATCAGAGTTGAAAAGAAGACAAATCTGCAATAGAAAGTTATTGAATGAGAAATGAAGTTTTTTAAGAAGAATTTCTTGAGGAGGTAATTCTATAAATTCCAAAGACCTAGGTAGAGACATGAGTACAAAACTAGAAAAACAGTGGCAGGATATCCAGGTAGCAGAATTACAGTCCTGGCCTTTCACTACCTTTAGTTTGAGACCACTGAACAAAGGATGCAGTCTTGAATGGTTCAATATATGAGAAACTATGTGAATTTTTAATACAGAATGCTTAAATGTTCTATGTCTCATGTTTCACACCCTTTTGATAAACTCAGTAGTTCTCCATTATCCAAGAAAAGCAGCCACAGGGTGCGTCAAGGCTTTTGCACTGGAGAAAATGACAGGGAGGACATGAGGTAATAAGGCATTGCAGAGTGAAGAGTCCAGCAAAATTTAGTTGGTGAAGGGTTCGGTTCAGGACTGGGCTGTGATTTCAGCATGTGGTTTGCTTGTTGAGTGCTTTTGCTTTCTGTGCGTATTTTTTCCCCCTCTTGATTTTCAGAATCTGAAACAGAGTCCTCCTCTGGACCATGACAAGTCCCTATGCTTCCACAAAGCTCAGCAGGGTTAGGGATGCAAGGAGGAAGCAGGCATGTCACCTCATTTCATTCTGCGAAAAGAGATACATAGCTTTTCCAGATTCCCACATTTCAGGACACATTTCCTTACCTGGCAAGTTGAAAACACAAAAAAGGAGAGTCTTACTGTGTGGTAGTGAGCATTGCTGAGGTAGTTACTTTTGCCAGAGAGGTACTCAGGTGTAAATCTGAAACTCCAGCTGCTGTGATGAGGTAGACTCAGTGGGACACCCACTTATCACAAAGAATGACACAAAAATCCCTGGCACACTTATATGTGGGGGAATTGAAGATAGGTGCCATAATAACACAATTA
Organism: Apaloderma vittatum; assembly: GCF_000703405.1. Lineage (NCBI taxonomy): Eukaryota > Metazoa > Chordata > Aves > Trogoniformes > Trogonidae > Apaloderma > Apaloderma vittatum. Next base: position 79,725 of record NW_009702866.1, on the reverse strand, counting down.
CCCCTTCTAACTTTGTTTTTATTTTCCTTCTGAAAGTCATTCCGCATCTCTGTTACTATAATATAAATATTTCCTGCTGCTTCCATAAATATTCAGCTCCTCTTTTACCCTTGCTAACACCTTAATGCTAATGTTCATGTCACAAGCTCCTAGATGTGAAGTAAATTATTAATCTGAATTATGCTTCAGAGATAGAGATTTTTTTCTCTTTTTTTTTAAACAATCAACAGATTTTTTTGGAGCTTAAGTGCTAATTATGTAGTCTTTCATACCAACCAGGTAACATTTGTATTAGTAAATGCAGTGGTACTGATATCTGAAAATACGTGTTTGACATGCATTTTATACTAAATGAATTTTAGCAAGACAAATATACAAGACTAAATTATGCATTCCCTTTCCTTCACATTGAATTAGCACTAGAGGGAATGAATAAAATGCACCTATTAAGTAGAATTACCAGAGCTCGTGGGTGAAAAAATAACAGTCGTACAGGAAAAAGCAATCTTGGCTCACTAGTTTGTTTTGAGAATTTAACAATGAGAGCAGTGCTGCCAACAGCAAGCATTAAGGAAACATGAACAAAGTCCCAAGAGCTGAGTCAATCTTATATCAGCCCTGAAAGGTGGTTATAGCCCAGCGTATGATTATTTTAATATATACTGCATAGTAGTTCTACATAGCCACAGGACAAAGTGAGCAAAATCCGTCAAGATCATCACAGGGGCTGATACGGTTTTCTCTATCGTGATCATTGAGTTTCTTCTCACATTTTGGAAAAACAGAGAAGTATCTTATCATCGGTGCTGCCTCATTACCTGAACAAAGCAGACAGAAAAACTCGTGTTAGCCCATTCATCAGAGGCCTTTTGCAGCCTTAACACTGCCCTTATTTGCATTGGGTATTCCTAGAGCTTCGAACAACCCTGCTGGGAGGAGAAATGGATGCTTGCTCTAGGAAAAAAGCGGAATGAGGGCACTTGAGGAAAGCAGTGTAGAAAATAATGAGCAAGGAGAGGAAAATGATTTAATTTTGAGTTTCTGCTCCTCGCTCCTTTTAACACAAGAGAATATTTTAAGCGATTTAATTGTAGCAAACTGCAAAATTGCATCAAAAGTGTTATTTTTCATTTTCTGAGTCCTCATGTGGAACTGAGATTTGTGGAACACACTGTCCAAGAAGTTATTAAAGATCAAAGCTTACCAAGATTTAAAAGTTCTGAAGCATTATGTTTGATCTATTGTGACCAATCTCATGTGCTACAGACGCCATACAATGCTCCTCTTTCCTCAGTCGTTCACCTGGGCTAACCCAAAAGAACCAGGAAAAAGGTGTTCAAATGGACATATGGGACTAGATTGTTTTGTACCTCCTGACATCTTCACCAACTTTACTTCTGGAGACAGGATTTTTTAGCAACAGCCCTGGAGTTAGTTTATATTTGCAAAAAAAAAATGTATTGAAGATTTTGTATAAACCTGTAGGTTTTCTTTGACTCTCTGTATACTCTGGTGCCTGCCATTTACACAGCATTTGTTGCAGAAGGATACACATGTTTAAATAATGCTTCATTTTGAACTCACTGACAAAAAACTTTTTCTCCCTTTGTCATAGGCTGAAAATAAGGCTTCTTTGGAATATGAATTAAATAGCATTTTAATCTTCCTGTACATGCCAGTTGTATGCAGAGAGAAAGTAACGCTGTAATAGAATCTCAAGTTCAGTTCAGAATTCTACTACATTCCTAGAGGGACTTAAAATAAAGGTGTCAGATAGACAATAAAAGATTTATGGGTGGATTCCCTGGCAGAATTATGTAAAGCCGGGGACAATAAAGAAAAATAATAATAAAAACAGTCTTGAAGGGGAACTGTAATCCACTGAATAATTGGAAAACAGAAATTTGAAAGATCGGTGGGTATACAGGCTTCTTCCCCAGCATGATTTTTTTTCAGAGCAACAAATTGTACATGTCCTCTTTTGCCATGAGTTGGTGTCCACGGTCAGTGTCCTCCTTCCATTACCCTCAACCTCTGTCCCGTGTTCCCTGACATGCATCAGATATCCCAGAACATACCAGTCCCAGTCCTGCTCTGCTGCTTTCTGACATTAATTAACATCCTCAGCTAAATGATACCCTTAACTGCCACCTGTGATGCATGAAGAATATGCCTGTGCTGGTTAGTAAACACACGCATTGGTCTAGTCGAGAGGTGGCATCCCTGCCCATGACAGGGAGGTTGGACTAGATGATCTCTAAGGTCCCTTCCAGCCTAGACCAGTCTATGACTCCATGATTCTATGATTTTTCTTCTACTCCTAGCCACTCATTTTCTCAAGATCTGTTGGAGCTCTTTCTCTGGTAGCTCTTTATGTCCTGACCAACTGAAATCAACGTAGTAACAGTTTGTAAATTTTCAGGGAACTGGCGGACCGATCTAATCATGTCAGCTTTGTCTACATAGGGAAGAAGGCTGAGCCATGAAAGTAAGAATTAAAGTATCAGAAATTATCAGGATTGAATCAGAAGGAATTTGGGGAGATTCTGATTCTCAGTAGTCTCGTGTTATGTATTATATAATTTTTTTCTTTAACCTTATGCAATTTTCCTCTCAGACCTCTGATTAGTGTAATCATAATTTTCTGCAACTTTTCTGATTTTTATGGGTCTTTTTTTGAATGCAGATAATCTGAATTGGATACCATATTCTAGATGTGATTTGGTATAATGGCTTGAATATTGCACTCCATCTGCTGAAATTACCATCTCTTCTTTCATTACCACTTAAAAGCACATTCACCACTGGCTGTGGACAAGATTGCAGGATAAGATTAAAAAGCATCTATGCTTTATAATGCAGTGAACCTTGCCTTGACAGGAGAGCCATTGCTGGTATAACCCTGGGTACATTAAGGCCTGCATTATTCCATGTACACAGAGCAAACCAGCCTCTGTGTAAATTAGGCAAAGACGGTGACAATAGTAATCTCACACAGTAAGTCAAGTGCCACCAAAATCACACATCTAAATGTATCTCAGGAGCACTTGGTAGCTCGCTATGTACCTGTTGTATGCAAAGTGAGGAAAATTTTCTCTCTTATTTTCGGGTAAGGACAAAATGCACAGAGACATGAAGGCAGTGACCTGGCCTCACACTTCAAGTCCATCTGCGTGGGAGGGAGCTGCTCTGTTCCAGGTAGTTGCATCACCACATTGGACTCCCTTTGCATTTCAATGCTTGCACAAATCAAAACCAGACACTGCTGTTGCAAAAAGCTTGACCACTGATGAAGCAGAATAGCACAGCATTTGTGTAATGTTCTCTTTGGGAAAAAAATGGTATCTGAAGCTATCTCTTTCTTCAACAAAAAACACATGTTAAGAATAAATGCTGTATGAAATCATTTAAAGAGACCTATTTATCAGTCTGTACATCTTAATTAATATTTCCATATGAATGCTTTTGAAAAAACATCTTCTTTTGCATATCATTCAATTTCACATAAGCATTCATTTTTTTTTCCACACAAGGTTGGCTGCTCCTGCTGTAATTTTCTTCAGAGCACACAAACTGATTTACCAACACCCGTTTTGTTCAGACAGCCACATTCCATTCATGAAAGGCTGAAAAAGGGTAAGGTACCACACCAGCATAGATGATAGATATTTGTAGCATGAAATGTTAGTGATACAAAAATCTAACTTTTTTCAGCTACTTGCAGAGCCACTAGATGAGACCCACTTCCAGGCATGACAATGCAGTCTCCTCCAGCAGACAGCTCCCAGTACTGCATGATCCTGCTCTGGGTGAGATTTTAAGGCTGGCAGCTCTCTGAAACCTATTTTTTGTTCCCAGCAGAGGAAGCTGTCTACCCCTGACTCAGCCCAGGACTAACAGCAATCTCCCGTTCTCTGCTCGTACTGCCCCAAACAGCTTCTGGGTTAAGAGACCCTTTTTATTAAAATAATAGTAAGATATACTTAAAAGGATCCATAAGAATCAATGTAAGCTTTTAATGTAATTGCAGGGTCTGCACTGAGCAACAGGAGGGAGAGAGAAGCAGAAGAAAAGCAGAAAGTAAGGAAAGCAAGCAGGTCCAAACTCAACCCCAGGGACCTCGCCTCGACTCACCACAAAACTTAAGGACAGGCACAATTCTCCTCACTTTACTCATGTGAGAAAGCGAAACATCCCTTGCACAGACACGTTCACTCACACTCTTTCTCTTCTCCTAACACTGTCAGAGACATCTCTCCTTAGTTACTCATCCTTGCTTTAAATTTCTTTTAATGGAAATTTGATAACATTTCAGATTCTGAGGGCGTCTTTGTCAGAGCAATTCCTGGGCACAGAGCCCCCCATTTGATGAAAAGGAGAGCTGCTGAATTGTCAAAGGACTGACCAACGATAGGAGTCTGTTCTCACAGTAGAAATCAGGTTTTGCCAAGAACTGCCTTTAAGGATCCCTGTAACAAAATATGTATGCTTGTACAGTCATGTTCCTCTATTTTATTTTCTGTCAAATTAGACTCTGAATTTACAAACATTGTGATTTGTGTGTGTGTCTCACTGGGAATTTGGACTTTAGCCTTTGCGCTTGCTACTCCTGACCCTAGAGATCCCAAAGTACAGGCATCATCTTGATGTACTTTACCCAAATCACTTTCACTTTTGCACTTTTTCTGAGTGTACATGTGACTCTTTGTCACTACCCTCATATTGCATAGTGAGTTGGGAACTGGTTGAAGGGAAGAAGTCAGAGAGTTGTGGTCAATGGGGCAGAGTCCAGCTGGAGGCCCGTGTCTAGTGGGGTCCCTCAGGGGTCAGTGCTGGGGCTGGTGCTGGTCAATATATTCGTCAATGATCTGGATGAGGGGTTAGAGAGCGTTGTGAACAAGTTTGTTGATGACACAAAACTGGGAGGAGTGGCTGACACCCCAGCAGGCTGTGCTGCCATTCAGAGAGACCTGGACAGGCTGGAGGGCTGGGCGGAGAGAAATCTGATGAAGTTCAATAAGGGCAAGTGTAGAGTTTTGCACCTGGGAAAGAACAACCCCATGTGCCAGCATAGGCTGGGGACTGACCTGCTGGAGAGCAGCGCAGGGGAAAGGGCCCTGGGGGTGCTGGTGGGCAGCAGGATGGCCATGAGCCAGCAGTGTGCCCTCGTGGCCAAGAAGGCCGGTGGCATCCTGAGATTTCACTCAAATTCAGCTGAGGGACTTCTCATTTTGTAGTGTGAACACAGACAGAGCCACCTGTATGACAAGGGTACCTCTGACTCCTTCCTGTGATTTCTGTCCTCTGTCTGGATGAGAAGGGAGTTTTTTCGCAGTGAGCAGGGACTGGATCAGAACACAGCCTGGTCACGCTCCTCAACCCAGGACCCCTGCAAATATGCACACGTTATCTTCTGCAACCCCTGCATAATGCTTCTCATCATTTCATCTCCAGAGCCCAGGAAAACTTGCTCAAACACAGGTTCACAGAGAATAAACAATATTCGTTGCATTGTGCATACAGTTTGTTATCCTCTCTGTTACATTTCTTAAGAGCAAAAATTTGAGATATCAGTCCCCATTCAAACTCTCTGGTAAAGGCATTCTGCAAATCCCAAAATGGAAAATGCAGAATCTGAGTTTATTTTGTGGGTTAGAGATTTTCCTGCTTCGTCACGTCTGAAAAGAATGACAGTGTTCGCAGGAGATGTGTGGACTCAGAACTACTACTGGGTAGTCATTCCAAAGAATAATGTTAGATATACCTCACAGAAAAAGTGAAACAACTAATCAAATTGTAAATGACGTAAACAGGACAGAGAATGTTATCAGCACTCAATCTTGGATAATCTACGCCCATGTAGCCTCAGAATATTTCAATCAGCCCAACTCTGCAAAAGGGAGGCCTTCGTATCTTCCAGGCAGCTGTCCCTGGGCAGCTTATAAGTGCCTTGCAGTTAAAAGGCCATCGCTCTCAGTCTAGCCCTGATCATTATCTCAGATAATTGGGAAATTATAGAATGATTAAAAGAGTGAATGATCCCATCACTCATTACATCGACTCCCACACGTCTAATTCTTAGATCTACCTCTGAACTCTAAGCTAGCATGTTAAATTTCCCTTGCTCTGGTTAGTATTTGTCCTATTGCGTTTTCTCATGGCTTTGCTTTTATCATTTATTCATAGGCAAGTAACGCTCTTTAGCATGTTAGAAAAACTGACCAGAAAGGTGTCCTTTGCAGGCAGACATCATGCCTGCTGCTGTTATCTGTGCTGTCCAGAATTTTTTGTGGTGCAGCACTTGATTCAACTTTGCAATTAAATAGGTGGTGTTGTGCACCTGATCGTAAAAAAATTTTAATCTGGAAAAGGAAGAACAAAATATACGGCGACAATCAGCTGATTTTAACCTGGGATGAAGAACCATTTTATATAAACTCCCAGTCACGCCATCACTGTCCTTGCAAAGATAGAATACTAATTACCTCACATTTGCCTGCCACTGGACTGTTTGCTGCATTTTGTGCTTCTTAAATGACTGGTTCCAGTTGTGTAAAAAGTGGACTTTTTCTAAACCCAGGTATAGATATTTTTTGCACAGTGTGTTCCTGTAGACAGTTCACTTCCAGCCCAGAAGAGACAGGAATTGCTCCACAGGCAGCTGCTGTTCCAGTCCTGCTCCAGGGCCTTCGTTACACCTTTTAATAAATCTGGGATTAGAAGCCTAATACCAGAGTGACAATGCTTGGCTGTAGGATGTGAACTGTTGAACATGATTGAATGCACAATTTGAGTTCAGAATTATTACACGAAATGTGCTTTTGCAGGAGGCAACTTTGTCCCAGCAGGGCTTATGAAAGATCACGTGTTCTCAGTCTGCATTACCCTGTAATTAAAACTGTCATTAGTACTACATGCTAACCTGACAACAATGAAATCATTGGCTTGGCCTGATCTATGAAAAACTTGTTCCATCAGCTGTAGCACAAGCACTCACAGCACCAGCAATGTCTTTAGGACCCTCTGATTTGTATTCATCCTTCATCGAGGCTGCTGGCACAGGAATGTTTCATATACATTTGTACCAAAAAAAAGCAAATCAATGCAGATAAGAAGGGCACGTCTAGCAGTACATTAATTATATTTATCCAGTGCAGAGCCAAATCATTGTTTGCAAGGTCTTATAACCATTGTTTCTGCTCAGGACTGTAACTCACAGGCAAGAAGTGCTGTGCCAGATACTCCAGTCGACAGGCCAGCAGAGTCTTCACTGGCAATTTCTTTTCCAAACTGAGCTAAGTACCTCGTGGCATGGAAAAAAACAGTGACCGAGTAGTAACTTTGAGGGGAAAGGAGAGCTGGAAGAGAAGGCATACCAGAAATTTAGTTTGTGCTTCTGGTACTGAAGTGTTTGGTCAGTCACAGACAGACCTGTATTGTAAAAAGACGGTGAAAAAGATGCCACACAGATTTCTCCAGGTGCTCTAATAGGTGATTCATCTGCTTTGCAGTGCCTGCTAGCAAGCAAATGAAATAAAATCCCCAGTGCTGATTTAGGCAATGAAATTACTTACTTTAATAACGTAATCCCCAATGTATTTAATATTCATACAACCATAGAATCATTGAATCATAGAACAACTGTTTGGATTGGAAGGGAGTTTTAAAGGTCATCTAGGGCAGAGACACCTCCCGTTAGACCAGGTTGCTCAAAATACCATCCAGCCTGGCCTTGAACACTGCCAGGGATGAGGCACCCACAGCTTCTCTGGGCAACCTGTGCCAGCATCTCACCACCCGCACAGTACAGAGTTTCTTACTAATACCTAATATACATCTACCTTCTTTCAGTTTGAAACCATTACCCCTTGTCTTATCACTCCAGTCACTGATTAAGAGTCCCTTCCTTTCTTCCCTGCAGCCCCTTCAGGCAGTGGAAGGCCACTGTGAGGTCTCTCTGGAGCCTCCTCTTCTCCAGGGTGAACAACCCCAACTCCCTCAGCCTGTCCTCACAGGGCAGGTGCCACACCAAATTTATATGCAGTTTTGGAAGAAGGGTTCTGGAATAGTTGCTGCCATTTTGGGGGTAAACATGCATGCAGTTTACCAAGACTTGGCTGGATTTCATTAAGACATTTTCAAAAATTGCTGCATGCATGATCGCTAGTACAGTGTTGAGAACTGCTTTTGCATTTTATTCTTGGTTTTCTGCCCCTAAAGCCTTTAAGCTTGGAAGTCATTACACTGGGAAAAATGAGCTGACTTGGATTAATAGTCAAAGCAAATAAATGAAAATTATACATATTGATCAGATTTCAATTGATGTTCAGTCAACAATGTAGTTGAGATGATGTTCTAATAGTGATATACTTCAGGTTACAGGAACTGTTTCATGCATGAGAAAAAGCAGTGTTTGTTGTATAAACTTCTCCTCTTACTGTGCTATGGCCACTTTCCATTATGTCATACTACCTGGCACCTATATTTTAGGGGAAGCACAGTGTGTAAGCTCTGCCATGTGATGAGACATCCACAGTCTACCCCATTTCCCTTTCAGGTAAGGCTGAGTTTGTGCTTTTCAATCTTTTAGGAAGGAAGTGACACGCTTAAATTGCTTTACAAAACTGAGTTGCGAAATTTTAAAACAAGCAATGTTAGGAAGACACGACTGAAGTGCCAGTTATGTGCATGTATATTGACAGGTGTGTGTATCACTCTTTTGTGTCGATTCGATCTCTCCGTTGCTTAAATAATCAAAGCATGCAGTCAAAGTTTTTGGATTGATGTAAAATTTGGATTAATGGTATGTTATCCTGAACTCAGAAATTTATGAAGCATGCCCTCTTTATGTATTTCTATAGCCAAGTTAATCAGACTAGTAAGCAGGTTTTATGTACTAATGAAGAAGAGGAATAATTCTTCAGCAAGGCTTATATATTTCTATAAATATTTAGACAATAATGTTTCTAAAAGCATCTCTTTCAAATTATGCGCATTGATTACACTTTTTTATGAACTTCTAGGAGAAAACATATTCAATCCTTGGGGTTTTTTTTCCTCAAAAATTTGTGTAAGATATCTGTCAGAGAAAAAAAATGCTAATTTGCAGGTGAAATAATACATATAATATTTTGACAATTGTATCTTCCTCATGTTTTAATCTTCAAGCCTTAATCTAGTTTAGTAGCATATACTTTATTTACTGATATTGAGTTGACTGAAAATTTCCTGAACTTGTTAGGAGAGCTCTTCATTACTGTAAAGAAGCAGAGCACATTGTAGGAGGTGCTGTGCAGGGATATTTTTGCAACATCAGCACTCATCGCTCTGCAAAGTGGCATCTTGAATATCATTCTGAAAGAAATAATGGTTGATTTGGAAACTCACTTTACAACCTTGACTTCCTCGCCTCTTTCCTCTGTAACCTTACCTCATCTTTAAGTGGTCCCAGTTCTCTCCTGAAATATCTTTTGGGGTTTTTTTTTCAGTCCTTTGAAACTCAATGTTCTTGGTTTCCTGCAACAAAAAAATATCAGTGTCTCTGGGGCTGACGGAGCTACAGTTAAATTATCCAGTCACTAGGGGAGTCACAAAAGGCAAAGGAGTTGAGGATTTGGTCAGAATATATAATGACATTAACATTTTTCTAAGCACACACCTGAAAGAGATTATTATAAGAAAAACATATCTTTCCCCCCCCCCCCCCAAAAAAAAAGAAAAAGGATGTTCCTAAATGAAAAAGCAAAATGGGGAAAAGACATCTGTATACCTGTCTTCCAGAAGTGTTTTTTTTTTCAAAATGCTTAAATCTTCTCTCTACCATTATCTGTGACAGCTGCCACGATTCTCTATCCAGGCTGCATTTCGCTTTCTGGTGTAACTCACACTGATTCTCTGAGCTGAAGTAGGAGCCTGAATAGATTTCTGTGGTTTGCTCCCTCACATAGACTTGACTAACGTGCAGGTACACGTTGAATCTTTTGTTCTCTTCACAGTAATTCTCATCTCCAGTAGCAACATACAACTTTGATTGCTTGGGAATTAAATTTACTGAGATACCTAAACTGTAATTCAGAAGATGTGTTTTTTCAGAGCATTAAACACTACTCATCAGGATACTTTCTCAGAGAGCATCAATAATATTTTATATTATTTATTGTATCTTCAAAACTGAATACTTCCAGGAGTTGCTCAACCATTATTTTGCCTTTGCCTATAGTAAATGACACATGAAGGGTCTAATGCTCACACAGGCATCACTCAGGAGTCACCCTGAAGGTGTGACTGTTACAGTAGCTCTACCTGCCTCATCAATTTTTTTCTCTCAGCACACAGGCAAGCTTTTATTTTTGAGGACGTGCACAGCTAGGACCTATACAAAGCCTGCAGCACGCAGGAGCAGCACTGGGAAGGAGGAATGGAAAAGAAAATTGGTCTGGTTCCTTTGAGTTTGTGTGTATAAAGTTGTATTTTGAGACGGCAGCTTTCAGATGTTGGCACTGCTCTGCCATCTATGTCATTTAAAACTAATGCACAGTGGCCCGCACTCAGTACAGACAGAATCCACCCTGTAGTTTCCTCAACTGCATCCATGTCAGAAAAGGAAGAAGTACTTTAAAATAGAGGGCAGGAACATAAATCTGATGTTCTTGCTACATGAGCGTCAGCTCATTGACTACTCTGTAAATTAGAATTCACTGGAGAAAAACCATGGTCACAGGGAGCTCTTCTCAAATTTTGATTTTTTGCCTCTTGAATAAACATACCCAAGTTGCACATACCTAAGGGAAGTGTCCCTAGAAAGATAAATATTTAATCTATGTTCCATTTTATCTTCTCTATGACATATTGCCATGCAACCAGAAGTGATTTGTCTTCACTTGGAAGGCAGAAATTGATTATCTGGAGAAAAAAAATGGAGTATGTTTTGTGGGAATGCAGTGACACCATATTAAAATGGTATGATTAGTTTGGACCATGACTAAAATAGTTTTGGCACGCAGATGTTCCTGGGTATATAAGCAGTGATCTTATCATGGGCTTAGGCACATGTTACAGTTTAGAAAGTTTTTTTCATAGAAGGGGACATATTGCACTGTACAGACTTTTAATATAATATTATCACCACTAAATCCAGCAAAATCTTACTCTTATTTTTTATTAAAGTGGTTAAAAACTGAGTCAGCTGCTTGGCATATTTCTTTCTCTCTGAGTAAAAGAGTCTGTGAAAATTTTATGACCTCTGCTGCTCATAAAGTTGGAGAAATTGGTCAAAGCAACTTCCTCTGGCCTTCAACCCATACATTAGCTCACCAGACACCATGTAAAGAAACCATGGTGCTAACTTACACCGGATGATGATTTCACCCCCTAAATATATTGGTGAGGTAGATAAAACATGTATTTAATCTGTAAATATGCCATTAGGGAAGAAGATCTGAGAAGAGATTATTGACTACCTCAAGGAGAGCACAAGTGGATGCCATGACTGGGGCATGTCCTTCTACAGAACCAGAGTCCACAACTTTTTTCAAGAAAAAAACATTCATGTAACTCAGAGGTCTGAAATTACTATAATTAATAAGTGACTTCAAGGTCAAAGATAATTGCAGTTGCACAGAAGAAAACTTAGAAAATCTTCTTTCTGAATGCTTTGCCCAAATGCCTTATTTTTTTTTAAATCTGAATGTTATTTTTCAACTCAGGGATTCTTCTAACTACAAAGCAATCAGTTCAAAGGCTCTGCTCACATACTCATGCTAATGTTGGTCACTTTTGGGAACGGCTGCCGAGGATTTTTTGCTTCAAGTACCCACAGTTTGCCCTGGATCTGCTTTAAGAACATGGGACTCTTGCAGAACTCGATAGAAGATAAACAACAGCCTTATTTACCTAGCAGACCTAATCTGGGCAACTTGTTCCACAAGCAGCAGATTTTGTATCTTCAAACCACAGCACAAAGCTTAGCGAAACCATAAGAAGCTTCAGACACCACTCCTTCTTCTTTTCCATTAGAAAAGGTTTCTTATCCAACATAGGAAGAAAGAAGCTGGGTTTTGTTTCTTTAAGAAAAAAAAAGAAAAGAGGAAAGAAAATAAAGAAAACCCTGCAAAGACCTGAAAACTGCGGGATAATCTGCTGTACAGAATATCTGCTTGAAATAGAAACAGATTTATAGTGTAGATTCTCTGAATCATTCTTATACCTTTCACTACCCAAATACTTGTGAATTACATTTTTCAATGGAAAGCAAGGATCCAGGAAAGCTTAAAACACAGTCTTGAGTTCTCATAACCTGAAGTTCCTCAGATTAGGAAGAACAAATGCAGGTTCTGAGATACCAAACTAAGAAAACATTACAGAGGTTCATAATAGCAGTAAATGAGGAGGCACAGAATCTAGGGACTTTGCCTTTAAAGGAATACAAGTTAGCAGACACAAGCTACATTTAAAGTGCCTTTCATATTTGCAAAGCAAAAGCATTTAAAGAGTTTATTCACCGTTGAAATTCTGACATAAATCTATTTACTTAGCGATTTTCCTTTTAAAATCAGACTTTGTTCTACAGCTTTCCCAACCCTCTGTCTTCAGATGCGAAAAAGGAAAACAACTCTCCTCACTCCATCTCATCCCTTGTCCAAGAGCGTTTTCACAAATGACTCATAAGTTTTATCAACACACTTTCTGCCTTGGCAGGTGAACAGGACTTTGATCTACCTTCATGTGCAGTGTCAGAGAAATACTTTGGTGCCGGCATTCAGAAATACTGTGCTCTCTGAACAACACCTTCTGTCAAACAGAATCCACAGGTGGTAGATAAGTCTCTGTGTTGTTGTGCAGCTGGCATTTCAGCTGGCTTTTACATCTGCCGCATTACATTCTCCTCTGTCTAACTTCGCTGTTCAGTTAAACTGAGCGATTAGCTCGTGCAACGGGTGCTACTTGTTCTAGAGATGCGTTATTTCACCAGAGACACAGGAGGTTCCTCAGCTCTGAGACTCTACACCACAACTGCTGTGTGAGACACCCACAAGGAACCATTTTTTTTGGACCTTAAATATATTTTTGTCGATGTAAGAGGATGGTTATTTGCTCAGATAAAATACTTACAGATTTGAAATAAGTTGTTTTTACTCGCCCGTCACAAGAATTGACTGTAGATCCCACTGATACGTTTCATACGGTACTTAACCATTCAAAGAAATAAATACAGACTTAAATTTGGGAGTCATGCATTTTGTCAAGGAATGATGCCTTTCATGTTCAAAACAAATGAGGATAATTGAGTTAAGTTCAGTGAGAAGACAACTGTGAAGAGCCAGGTGTTTTCCTTTTGCTGAGAGATGGAGACATCTGTCAGGTGCCACTGAGCAAAAGTGAGGCGACAGCAGCTTCCCAGACGACAACTGATAAAAACTGCTTCAAGTGAGCACTGCAAGTCTCACACCAGAAGCAATGTGTCTGCTGATAGAAAAACAACAACGCTAAAATTAGGATTAGTAGTTTAGGCACACAAGAACCCAGTGCTTGTAAAACAAATAAAGCCCAAGAACATCTGGCTTGCTTTCTCGCCCCCACGTTTCTGTCGGTTTCTCTGTAAACTCTCAGTATTTCTGAGTATCCTTTGAAAAAAGTAAGGGCGGGCTGAGGAAAAGCACTCAGATGACAGACTTGGATATGGAGGGTTTTTCTGATCCCATCATGAGCAAAGAGAACATTGGTGGCTCTGGGCTTGTAGCTCCCAATAAATTCCATGTAATATGAAGTCCAGTCGAAAACTGAGAGTCCAACCAGTCCAGGACTGTCATTGCTTAAGGATTGACAGGATACCCAAGTACTGCATCTATGGTTTTAAGCTCTCCTCTTCCTCCAATGCAAAAAGTAATAGAATTAGAGAGAGATTATGTGGCTACTCTTGCGCTGGGAAGGTAGCTTTGATGCATGACAGTCTAGGTATGTGATTTTAGACTCTCAGTTAGGTTTTGAATCCCAGATACGATGGGCTGTAATTTAAAAATAAACACATTTAAAAAGTAATTAATTTTCAGCACTAGAAATAGGTCAGGCAAACACTAATTAAAGTTTCTGAAAAGCAGCATTTTCCTTGCTCCTCACAGCAGGCCAATGTTATTGCCGTTACCTGCACAAAAGAGAAAGCTTAGATTATGCAACTGTCATCATCCTTTTCCTTTCACAGTTGTGATTTTATTACGGTTAAATATTACTTTGAAATGCCACCTTCTTTGCTTAATTATGAAATGAATAGTAGCACTGCAAACAACAGATTGACCGGTTGGTTGGTCTTTTCATTTTGTTGTGTTGCCCCTATGCAATCTGTAAATAGCGTCTTTGCACATTAATAACCAGATTTGTCATAACATCTGTTTACTTGGGCTGGGTTTCTCAAGGTTCAAGGTTTATCTGTGGTGGGTCTGTACAAATCTATAACAAAGAGTGAACTCAAAGGTGATATTCTAGCAAAAGGGGAGAGAGCACAGGTGCATCCCAGCAGAGAGGCACTTCTGAACGTGTTTTAAATCGAAGTCTAAGCAACGTAGTTTTGAAAGCACTGGTGAATCAGCACAAATTTAACTGGTGTTTGGAATTAGACCTGCTCTTAAGCACTATGGTAGGCACTTGTATGTCTTACAGTTCCCCAAATACCTCTGCGCTACAAGTCTTCACAACTGTAGTCATCTCTTCTCGTGCTGGACACAACAAGGACTTGACTGCTGGACTTCAGGCTGAGCAGAGCCACCTGCACATCCACAACCCCGTCACAGCCGTTCAGGTATCACAGGTCACCTCAGAACCTGCTTCCTGTGCATTAGATGCTGTAGTTTCCAGGGACATATTTACTGCCTGGTACTGCCCTTTGAAAGTAGAGAGACATCATTTCTGCTTGTGAAAATCTCTGAAATTATTTCAAATTCTACTGCTCCTTCATGTTCAGTAAGAGAGGCTCTTCTCCCCTCGAAGGCATTCACCACGAATGCTCTCACTTCCCATCTCTCTGTCTTTACCTTGCACTATATTCTGCAAACCTGAGTGTTTAGGAGTGCCTCTGATGGAACACTGAGAGCTTTTTCTTTTTTGCTTGGTCTCTCCCATCTCTGCTCACCTTAAACAGAGAGGAATGTCAAAGCTATTTAATATAGCAACAAATGTTGAGATTTTATGGAAAAACAAGATGATTTCTTCCAACTCTCTGCAGAAGGCATACTTTGCCCCAAATGTATGGGAAAATGCATTTTAAATTTTTTAAGTATTTATTCACTGCAGTCTCCTGCTTCAGCTGAGGCCTCCAGTCTAGCAGCCTTCTCCTCTGTGGTATGAAAATTTTCCATGAAATTTCTCCCAAAGGTATTTTGCAAAGTTCAGTTTTCATATTCTGCTCCTCTTTTAGTGTGATGTTTAAGCACCAGCACTACTCAGATCCATTTCTTCACGGATTACCTTCCTGTTATCTGATGTATGGTGCAGGTGGAAAGGTGTTTGAGGAAGTTTCCAGAAATAATATTTTTCTAACTAAATATTTGAAAGATTAGCTTCCACTCCTTCTCATACATATGCCGAGCCATTCTGAACTATTCTAAGCAGGGCTGAAATGTTGGCTCCTGATATTTTTGGACATGGCGTGTTGTTGTGCCAGTGTGAAGGCTGCAGAGCAGGCTGGTGCCTCCAGGGCTCAGCTGCCTCCAGTTCTTGGAAAGATGGGGATGGGGATCCTATGGTCTGAGTTGGACTCGGTTGTCCCCTTGTATTTCCAATTAATACTTGTGTGTGAGAATACAGAATGATGAAGCAGTGATAAAGCCTATTACGTAGCGGGCTATGAATCATAGAATATTTCTAAAACCATAAAATCACAGAATGTCTTAGGTTGGAAGGGACCATAGATATCATCTAATCCAACCTCCCTGCCATGGGCAGGGATGCCTCTCAGCTAGACCAGGTTTCTCAAGGTTCCATTCAACCTGGCCTTGAATATCTCAAGGGAGGGGGCAGCCACAGCTTATCTGGGCAATTTATTCCAGAATTTCCTGCTACTTCATCTGATTCTGCCCAGCTGATTGCCGAGTTTGCAGCTTGCTTCCTCTAAAAGCCCAGAAGTTTGGAGCTGCTATGTGTAGCAGACTGATTCATGGATTTTGCCTTAAACATTTCTTGTAATTTTTTACAAACTCCTAGCATGGTCAGAAAACTTATGGAATGCTGCAGAGAGGTGATCTGAAATGCCTCAGACAGCCCTGGCACCGAATATGTAAAGAGATCAGGAAATCTTGAGGAGGCAGGATGGCCAAAGAGATGAGGCATTCGCACGTGTTAATGATGGGGCTTTCGTACATGTTAATGAATTACTGGAAACAATGGAGCGCCTGGATCCCCTACCTTACATTCTGCACGTCCGCACGTAGAAAGTTGTGTATAAATTGAAGCAAGGGTAAAGAAGAAGAAGAAGAAAAAGAAGAAGGAAGATGAGAAGAAAGAAGACAAGGACGGATGCATCCTGAACTCTGCTTTGGCGGGAGCAATGCAGGAACCCGGCCCAGGGATATCTCTCTCTCCCCCCCCCTCCACCTCTCTCTCTCTCTTTTCCTCGAGAAGTACCTCTCTCTCTCTCTCTCTTTCTTTTTCCTTTTCCTCACTAGGTAATGCAAGGTCCATCATACTGTTTATTTGGTTTTTATGCTTAAATTTCTTTCCTGTGTTGCTTAAGTGTAATATTGTCTGACTTAACATTGTGTTTAGATGTCCTTTATTATTATTATTATTATTAAGTTTTTGTAGTGTGTTGCTTATTTAGCCTTTTTTCTTGATTTTTGTTATATTGTCTGTCCTATCGTGCTTTTGAATTTGAATCGATTGTCATGAGCCCGATCTATACGTCGTGATAAATGTGTTTGGGCCGTGAGACTTGTCTCACTGTTGTCCACGCCGTTGGTGTATTATGAATCTGAAAGTCACTTGTCCCTCTCTCCTGAGTGGGACGTGACACTATGTACATAGACATGTAACTATGTAGGAGCACACACTTAACAGGTGAACTAGACAGAAAATCCGAAGCACTCATTTATTTTCCCAGATTACATCCTTTTTTTTTCTAGTTGATGCCATTATTCTCCTCTCTAGGAAAAATCACTTCTGCTGAATTGCTGCCAATTACAGTTAACTGCCAGTTAATTTTTTAATCATTGCAACTCTATTCATTCTACCCAGAGCATTTCACTCAACATTTCCTCAGACTATTATGATGTCTTAGCAACCAGCAGACACTTTTAATTTATGGAAAGCTTTTCTCTGCCCTCCACCAAATCACAATTTTTTTCCCCTCTTATCTATGTTAGTTATTATAATGTATTTTGCTTTAAAAGGTTTCTTTTTTGTGTGTTTTTTTCCTTAATTCAACTGAACACAAAATCATGCTATCACTTATAAGTATCTTGAATCAAAACTTTTATCAAACTGCAATGCAGCAATTATGCAAATAAGTGGACTGAAAAATCTTAACATTACAAAATTAGCATACTGCATTTAAGAATAAATAAAGAGTTATAATGGATTTTAAATATTTATGATAATTTGTTTATCACAGAAAAATCAACAAAGCACAAATTTTGTGTGTTATTTCCCCTACTAACTTGTGCATGGCTTACAGTATGACAGTGGTCTGGACTTCATGGAGTGTATTGTGCTTACTCTTCTAATGAAACCCCTCTTTTGAGTTACATTTTTTCAGGCTGTATTTGCAGATAAATTAGTGTTCCACTTTTTTTTTTTTCCCCCCACTCTGAAGCTGTATAGAGAAGTCTCTGTTCAAATGCCCAGTTAAGTCCTAGTCATTCTCTGAGTAGGCTTGCTTTAACACACCCCTGACTCTTCCTCAGGCCTCCTCTCTCTTACGCTAGGAGGAGAACTACCAAGCAAAATCTCTTACTTGTGACCACACCAAGGCCTCCATTGCTGCTTAAAGAAATCACATCTGAGGTTTTAAAAAATGTTAATTTGCAACGGTTAGTCTCCAACCTCTGGCTCTTGGATCAGGCCCTCTGAACAGCGCTTGAACATCTGCTCAGCTGCACGAGAAGCATCAATTCAGCACGTCCCTGGAAGACATTTCCAGGTGACCTCATCCTGGAGATCACCATATGCTCCTCACTTGCCACTCCAGTCACAGCAGATGAGAAAAAGCAGATGAGGGTGTCAGTGGCTTCGAGGCACGGCTGCAATGTGAGGTGGACAGATGAACACAGCCTAGCCCGTTCGGGAAGAAAGAAACGATTGTGTACGCTGATGAACTTTAAATGAAAATCACTAGCTAGGGAAGAACAATAATTTGTACACTGCATGTTTCTGGATTATTTTGAGATCCCTACTTTAAGTGAAAGGGTCGGAGGGAATATCAGTGGTACATTCAGAGCTAGAACTCATATCCATGCCAGGTGTCCTCCACATTTTGCTAGGCTCAAGACGGTCTTTCTTCCAGAGAGAAGCAGCTGTGACTTTTTCCCTCCTCACATTTGGCAATCTTTTCTGCACCTCAGCAGAAGCCCATAGCAGCTCTCGGGGGTGTGTTTTCCTGAAGGCTTGGATTGTCTGGGATTGCCCTGTCACAACTGAGTTTTCAGTTTTTCCTTGTGCTCCACAAATGCCCAAACTATGAAGTCAGAGCTCACTTGGAAATCAATGTTTTTAGTTAAAAAGAAGTCTCACTGTGCAATACAGACAGCAGCAGGCTGGGAGTCACAAGCCTAGCTTGATGAGAGCATGGAGACCTCTGTCTTTATGCCTTGTACTCCCGTTATGCAGAAGGGAACAGGTTGCTCTGGCAGGTGTGCTGGGTTGGCCCCAGCTGAAACCACAGGAAGCTTCAAACAGGACTTTATGTCAGGCCTTTCTTAGGCAATTTTCTGGAAATTTATCATTTGGTTGTAAACACTCCCCTTCTTGCCCTGTCTGTCTCTTGCTTTGGATATTTTAACTCATTGGCTCTGGATCTTGTTTCTAGTCCATTAGCTGATTTTATAGTTTTCATTTCAGGCTAATATTTATGAACAATGCTGCTCACTTTGTCTTTAGACTCCAGCTAATTTAATTTTGAGCGGGCATCAGGTGAGAGCTCAGATTGAATCCCTGGGGAGGATGGTGTTGTTCATGATGGAGCCCCGTACAGAGACTGGGAAGGCTGTTGACAACATAATTCCCCACCTCTGATAATCATGGAGCTAACTGAGGCAAGCAGCCCCACACTGAGCAGTAGTCTAACAGATCCATGCCTCTGTTATAGCCAGTTTATTTGTTACACATCTGCGATCCAAACACTAAAGGAGTCTAACAACACATTGTAAAACTTCAATAAGGCAGTAGGAAGGGGAAGCAACAATGCACCCGTTTGTCAAGTCACCCCATCACCAACAGCAAACATGGGATCACAAGTGATGCCATAGCTCTAGCACACTGCCAGGGACACTTGGTGTCCGGGTCATCTTGCAGCGGCAACTGATCATGTAAATACCTTCTGAATACAGGTAAGAGCCATGACAGCCCTTGGCTCCACCAGTCGTAGTGTGATTTGAAAGAATCGTGCCTCACACGGAAGGTGGGCAGCATCTTGCCTCTGTTGCCAAGGTTGGTCATGAGGCAGGGTGTCCACACCAATTAATTTTAAGTGAGAATCTTCAGGGTGAGCTCTTAAGGAATTAACATTTTCATTTTAATTTTTTTCTCTAAAGTGCTTAAATATGACAGACTTTGATAGAGGTGCAAGGCTGTGTTTATTTTTTTTTGCACTTTCACGATGATCATTATGTTCACTTGGGAGTGGGGTAGAAGCATGGTTTGTGCAGAAATGCAAAGAGCTGGACTTTGGAATTCTGTTTGAAATTGCTGGCTTTTTGAGAAGTTAAAAAACAAAGTGTCTTCATTATAGAATCCTAGAATGGCCTAGGCTGGAAGGGACCTTAGAGATCATCTAGTCCAACCTCCCTGTCATGGGCAGGGGCGCCTCTCAACTACTATCAGGCTACTCAAGGCTCCATCCAACCTGGCCTTGAACACCTCCAGGGAGGGGGCAGCCACAACATCTCTGGGTAATTTATTCCAAAGTCTTGCCACCCTTGTACTGAAGAATTTCTTCCTAAGGTCTAATCTAAATCTATTCTCCTTCAACTTAAACCCATTTCCCCTTGTCCTATCAGTGGACACTCTTGTAAAAAGAGTCTTGTCACCTCCTGGGAGCTTAACATGTGCTATTTAACTAATGATGTCTTTTTTGCTGTTTATATTCCTGAAAAATACTTTAAAAAGAGACATGAAGTATTATCAGACTCCTGGAGAGAAAAAAAAAAAGATGTTACACACCATTTAAAACAAATAAAATACCTTATTGATGTCCAAATGATTTCTTGCACAGATATACCAACCTGCCCAGGCTTGCAGATGCCACAGCTAAACTTCCAGTTACAAGTGCAAACCTCTTTTAATGTTACTGAGGATGGTCACAGAATCATAGAATCATAGAGTCAATGTTTTGAGCTGGAAGAAACCTTTAAAGGCCATCAAGTCCAGCCCCCCTGCAGGGAGCAGGGACATCTTTAACCAGATCAGGTTGCTCAGAGCTCCATCGAGTCTTACATTGAATGTCTTCTCCACCTCTCTGGGCAACCTGTGCCAGTGTGTCACCACCTTCACAGTGAAGAATGTCTTCCTACTGTTAGACCCCGCTCTGGTTTAAAACCATTGCCCTTCTCCCTCTCACTACACGCCCTTGCAGGCAGCCCCTCCTGAGCTTTCCTCTAGTCCCCCTCCAGGTACTGGAAGGCTGCCACAAGGTCTCCCTGGAGCCTTCTCTTCCTAAGGCTGCACAGACCCAGCTCTCTCAGCCTCATTCGAGGAGGTGCTCCAGCCCCTTAGATCATTTCTGTGGCCTCCCCTGGACCCCTTCCAACAGCTCCACATCCTTCTTGTGCTGAGGGCTCCACAGCTGGGCACAGCACTGCAGGGGGGTCTCACCAGAGCAGAGCAGAGGGGCAGAGTCACCCCTCTCACCCTGCTGGCCACGCTGCTTCTGATGCAGCCCAGGGATGAGATTTGCCTTCTGGGCTGCAAGTGTGCATTAGTGGTTCCCATCCAGCTTTTCATCCACCGACACCCCCAAGGCCATCTCTGCAGGGCTGCTCTCTCTCATATCATCCCCCAGCCTGTGCTGATAATGAGGATTCCTCTGATCCAGGTGCAGGACCTTGCATTCTGCCTTGTTGAACCTCATGAGGTTCACATGGGCCCAATTCTCCAGCTTGTCCAAAAGCCCCTGGAGGACATCCCATCTCTCTGGCATGTCGATCACATCATGCAGCTTGACATCATCTGCAAACTTGCTGAGGGTGTCTACAATCCCACTGTCTGTATCGTCAATGTTATGTCCCAATGTTATGTCAATGCTTGTCCCAGCACAGATCCCTGTGGTGCACCACTTGCCACCTGTCTCCATCTGGATGTCAAGCCATTGACCACTGCCCTCTAGATGTGACCATCCAACCAATTCCTTATCCATCAAACAGTCCACCCTTCAAATCTGTGTGTCTCCAACTTAGAGAGAAAGATGTTGTGGGTGAATGTGTCAAAGGCCTTGCAGAAGTCCAGATAGATGACATCCATTGCTCTTCCCTTGTCCCCTGATGCAGTCTATCCATTGTAGAAGGCTGTTAGTCTAGTCAGGCAGGACTTGACCCTGGTCTAGCCATTCTGGCTATCTTAAATCACCTCCTTGTCCTCCACATGCCTTAGCAGAGCTTCTAGGAGGATCTGTTCTGTGACCTTCCGGGGCACAGAGGTGAGGCTGACCAGTTGGTAGTTCCCAGGGTCTTCCTTTCTACCCTTTTTTAAGATGGGTGTAAGGTTCCCCTTCTTCCAGTGACCAGCGACTTCACCTGACTGCCATGATTTTTATCATGGAGAGTGTCTTGGAAACTATATCAGCCAATTCCCTTAGGACTATGGAATTCATCTCATCAGATCCCATAGACGTATCTGTTCTTGTTCCTCAGGTGATCACAAACCTGATCTTCACTTACAGTCCGAGGGACTCCATCCTCTGGTCCCTCTGCTTGGGAGCTATGTGGACATAGGTTGACAATGAAGCAAAAAAGTTCATGAGAACCTCAGACTTTTCCTCATCTGTTGTTACTAGCTTTCCATCCATGCTCATCTGGGGGAGGGCGACACTTTCATTAACCTTCCTTTCCTGATTGACATACCTGTAGAAGCCCTTATTATTCTTTGCAGCCCTTGCCAGATTTAGCTCCAGCCATGCCTTGGCCTTCCTGACCTCATCCCTACACATCCGGGCAGCATCCCTATACACTTACCAGGGTACCTGTCCCTGCTTCCACTGCCTGTGCAGTTCCCTCTTGCCCTTTGATTTGACCAACAGGTCTCAATTCAGCCATGCTAGTCTCTTCCCTTCCTTGCCTGATTTCTTACAGGTGCAGATGGAGAGCTCTTGCACTCTATGGAAAGTATCCTTAAAGATCCTCCAGCTCTGTTCTGCTCCCTTGTCCTTGATGACTGTTTCCCAGGTGGTCCTATTGACTAACTCCTTGAAGAGCTGGAAGTTTGTTTTCCTAAAATTCAGGGTCCTGGCTATGTTTCTCATCTAACTCACATCCCTTAGGACCATGAACCCCACCAGCGCATGGTCACTGCAGCGCAGGCTGCCTCCAATCCTGACATCCCTGATGAGCTCACCTGCATTGGTGATTGCATGCCCTCAGGTATGGCTGTCTTATTTTCCAGCTTATGAAGTTGTAACTGAGGGACTCCTGGAGTCTCCTGGATTGCCTATAGCTCACTCTGTTAGTCTTTCAGCAGATGTCAAAGTGATTAAAATCCCCCAGCAGGACAAGAGCCTGCAAGTGTGATGCTTCTTGTAACTGGAATAAGAAGGCTTCATCAGTTGGCTCCCCTTGATTGGGCAGCCTGTGTCACACATCAGCCACAAGGTTCCCCTTGCTGCCTTCGTTTCTAATTCCTAGCCATAAACTCTCAACTTGATCTTGACTATTCTTTAGGGATAGCTTTTCACACTCTATCCATCTTTTACCATAAAGGCCAACACCTCTGCCCCTCCTTCCTCACCTATCCCTTCTAAACAGCCTGTAGCCATCAATAGCCACACTCCAGTTGTGGGTTTCATTCCATCAAATTTCAGTAATGGCCACTATGTTGCAGCTTTCCAGTGGCACAGTGACTTCCAGCTCCTCCTGTTTGTTGCCCATGCTGCATGTGTTCATGTAGAGGCACTTGAGCTGAGCTGTCGGCCATAGAATCACAGAATCATAGAGTAGTTGCAGCTGGAAGAGACCCTGAGGATCATCGAGTCCAGCCTTTGTCCCAGCCCTATCAGCCTACTAAACTATCTCCCCCAGTGCAACAACCATTCGTCTCTTAAACACCTCCAGGGACGGTGACTCAACCCCCTCCCTGGGCAGCCTCTTCCAGGGGCCGGGGCCCCACCCCCCCCCCGGGCCAGCCTCTTCCAATGGCTGACAACCCTCTCAGTAAAGAAATTCTTCTAATATCTAACCTGAACCTCCCCTGGAACAATTTAAATCCTTTTCCCCTTGCCCTATCACTCTCCACTAGGGAGAACAGACGAACCCTTGCCTCTTTACAATCTCCCTTCAGGTAGCTGTAGAGAGCAAAGAGGTCTCCCCTCAATCTCCTCTTCTCCAGGCTAAACAGCCCTAGATCCCTCAGCCGTTCCTCATGCAACTTGTGTTCTAAGCCCTTTCCCAGCTTGGCAGCTGCCTTTGTGCCCTCTCCAGCATCTCAGTGTCCCTCCTGTAGTGAGGGGCCCAAAACTGGACACAGGACTCAAGGTGCGGCCTCATCAAAGCTGAGCACAGCGGCATGATCACCTCCCTGCTCCTGCTGACAGCACTATTCCTGATCCAGGCCAGGATGCCGTTGGCCTTCTTGGCCACCGGGGCACACTGGTGGCTCATATTCAGTCAACTGTCAATTAGAACACCCAGTTCCTTTTCCGCTGTACAGCCTTCCAGCCACCCTTCCCCAAGCCTGTAGCATTGCATGGGGTTGCTGTGACCAAAATGCAGGACCCTAAACTTGGCTCTATTGAATTTCATACAGTTGGCCTGGGCCCATTAATCCAGTCTGTCCAAGTCCTACTGTAAAGCCTTTCTACCCTCAAGTAGATTGACACTTCCACCCAGCTTGGTGTCATCTGCAAACTCACTGAGGGCGCACTCTATCCCCTCGCCCAAATCCTTGATGAAGATGTTAAACAGGAGTGGCCCCAGCACTGAGCCCTGGAGGACGCCACTCGTGACTGATTGCCAACTGGATTTAACTCCATTGATCACGACTCTTTGGACTCGGCCATCCAACCAGTTTTTGACCTAGCAAAGCCTATGCCCATCCAAGCCAAGAGCAGTCAATTTCTCTAGGAGAATGCTGTGGGCAACAGTGTCAAATGCCTTACTAAAGACCAGGTAGATGACATCCACAGCCTTTCCTTCATCAAACAAGTGGGTCACCCAGTCATAGAAGGGGATCAGGTTTGTTAAACAGGACCTGCTCTTCACAAACCCATGCTGACTGGGTCTGAAACCCTGGATGTCCTGCATGTGCTGCATGATGGAACTCAGGATGATCTGCTCCATCAGCTTCTCCGGCACTGAACTCAAACTGACAGGCCTGTAATTTCCTGGATCATTCTTCCTTCCCTTCTTATAGATAAGTGTTATATTTGCTGTCTTCCAATCACCAGGGACCTCTCCAGTCAGCCAGGACTGCTGATATGTGAAGGAGAGCGGCCTGGTGAGCACCCCTGCTATGTCACCTTCTTTGTGGAACATCCCTTAATTCCTTTGAGGTGTTCTATGGATGTTTCCCATTTAGCTTCTACTACCTCAGGAGTCTCTGGTTCATCTCTGCAAGATTTTAACTGTGCTACCTCATCCCCAGCTCGCCTCAGAGAAACTGGTTGAAGGCCATTAGTAGCATCCTGTCCCACTAACCCTCATGTGTCATCCCACAGCTTGTCATAGAAAAGCCTGATACCGTTATTCCTCTTCCTCTTTACATCTAATTTAAAGTCCTAAGACAAGAAAATCTTTCAGCTTCATGATCATCTGAGCCATAATGGATCATTTTTTCTCCTCCCTCTTTTTTTTTTTTTTGAGGCTTGAGGAAAAGCATTTTGGCCCTTTTTGAGCTAGATAAGTATGTAAAATCCCACACTTTTCTCATAGCTGACTTGAAAATGTTAATCTTGTATAATTGATGTGACAGACATTAGAAACTTGGCTTGGGGAAAAGTAAGTCAGAATGGAAGTACAAGAAGACTAATATAATTTTCCACAGAGTTGGTGCATCTGGAATGCAAGTAATCATATATGAACTCTAGGATGTGCTGTATTTCAGTGGAATAGTCACTGGACGTATTGTAAAATGTATTTCTGGCCGTTCTGCAGCAGCTTTGGACCACGAAAAAACTGCTTTGGTTTACAAACTGCTTTTTTCTTCAGAAATACATTTGTCCTATTTTTCATTGCCCAAAGGAGACATAGTCTAGGAATTATATATAAGATGCTCCTTTTATAGTTACTAAGTTTAGGATGGATTAATAAATGTCCCCATGCTTTTAGTCAATGATACTAATGAGCTTTTTTCTATTTTTTTTCCCCTGTTACTAGGTATAGCCTTCAGTATGTCACTATGATGCTATTATGAATGGCAGCATTTACAAAAGCTCTGTACAATTTTCTGCCTGCAGTGCTGCTGACAGAAATACTGAATGTTGGGTGAAGGAGGAAAATCAGTTGCTCAGTTGGTGAAATCTTCACCCACAAAATATCCTCAGCAGACTGGCAAAACGAAATCTTACTCTTTGGAAAAGATCTCAGACTAATTATCAAGTCTAATGTATCGATGTGATTGTGCATTATGAAATATTATGATGGCAACTTGGACCCTGTTTGGAAGAATAATAAGCCTGACAATAGTGTTATGCAGACTAACCAAAACATGGGCTGAATTTCTCTGCTCAGAGGAGATTAGAAAATAGGACTTGGAGATAGGAAGGCCAGGGTGATTTAGTTATGATTCATGTCACTGTAATTTTAAAAAGTTAACCAGAAATTAGAGGGAATCATTGGGGTCCTTCACTTCTACATATGTACAGATCTTTCTTGCATGTTCTCCAACATATAGGCTATATATCAATGTAAAGTCAAGTGGAGAAAAGTAGCATGCATGCACGTATTAAATTACTCATTTATATGAGAGGGCAGTAACAAGACTAAAAGGAAAAATTTTTTTTACAGAAGCTATCCCGTTTTTCACTCTAATCAATCAGACAAGTCTTGGCTTTCCCACTTCTGCTCTTTCAAGGTGAAAATGGCCATCAGTTGAAGAAACAACAAATGGAAAGCGCTCCTTGTGGTTTATGCTCCGTGTAAAATCTGTCTCAACCATTCTAATCCCATCCAGTAGCCTGAGCTTGCTGGAAGCAAGCTGTGGGCATCAGAGAGGCTGTAGGTAGGTGACAGCGAGTCATAACACACCAGAAAAGCACTGTAGGTGCAAGCAGCCTACTGCTCTTCACTTCTTCTCTATCATTGCCCTGTATTCCAATGATATCCAGCATCTTCAAACAACGGCTGACGGCAGCCATAACCTACTTCAGTGAAGTTTCTACGGCACATCCCTGTCTTTCTCAGCACTTTGGTCCTAGGAAGCTGTGATAATATAGAACAACACATAGCAAGGAGAGGGTTTTGATACATTTGCTCTAGTCCCCCAGCACTTAATGCATGCTAGTGGGCTTTCAGCATCATCAGCAGTCACAGCAGTTGCCACTGCATCTCACGAGTGCAGCTCTTTACCTCCCCTGCAGGTCACCTCTCCTGCCCACTGATGAGTGCTGACAGCTGTGCCGGGAAGCCCAGGTTCGTAATATCGTGTGTCAGGTAGATAGGCAGATACCCAGAAACCACAGATCACACCTAGCACAAGATGGATTAAGTTAAATATAAAAATCCAAGCTTTGATTCATGACATCTGTGCCCCAAAAAAATGACTAAAACTGGCCTTGCTGTCTCTAGTGCAATCCAGGGGAGTGGAGACTGCCCTGGCTATCATGGGATGCAGCTGAGGAGGGAGCCCTGTGTAGGCAAGACAGCCCTGCTTTTGGTCAGCAAAAACAACAAGATAACAGGAGCTGGTGTGGTTCTTTTTTTCTTGGAAAAGGCTACCATATCTGATAACCAACACTTGCCTCATTGCCTATGAAATGCGTATGGAAGTTGCCATCTTTGCATATGTTAATGAAGATTATAGAGATCATGATAAATATGTGTAACACTCATCTCTCCACTCAAATCATGCTACACATCATCGCTGGGAGGAGAAACCTTGTAATTTTGGGATAAAAAGATGTGAAAACCGATTGTTAAATTGAGAGAAAAGGACATTGACACCTGATGGACCAGTAGATGTTCTGCGCTCTCTTCCCAGGGCTCTGGGTAAGCACTGAACCCTTCACCCTCTGGTGAATGTTACCCCTGGGTTCTTGTATTATTATTTCTGCTAGCAATATTAACCTTAACTAGTAGCACTATTGTAGTTAGTGAATTTATCACCGGCAGTCTCGAATCTGTTCTGTCGCTCTCAATAAAAGTAACTAATTTTGATTTTTGTGAATCTGATAGTAAAAATCCTTTGCTGGGACTCTGATCGATCAGGGGCAGGACGTTTGCTGAGACTCTGATAGTCCTTTGCTGGGTCTCTGGAAGTCTTCTGCTAGGACTCTGATAAACGGTTCATAGAAAGTCGTGGGACTCTGACTGACAGGTAACGACATTACGTTCCTTGTAACGCAACACATCCAAGTCAGACAACACAGTTACAGAAACTTATAAAATTCACAGATTCAATCTACTGTTTAGACTTTCAGAAATCTTTCCTATGGGTATTGCAATTAAAAACCTGCCTGAGCAGCTGAATTCTTGTTAGGCATTACACAGCTTAAGAGAGAGAGATGATTAGATAAACTCAGGAGTCTTCTCAAGTCCTTTTTTGCTAACACACTTGCTCTGCTAATCCAGGTGCTCTAAAAAACAGATAACATGATGCCCTGCAGTGTGATCTACCGCAGGTGTGGGCATGAGGGAGAGGGTTTTGTTGCTGTTCTATTTCCCTTCTGGAACTCATTTTATTTCTCAGGCTGCCCTGGCAAAATCTCATTGTACGTTTCATAAATAAGTGTGTTTATGCAGGGTGTATAGCTAATATTTTCTGCTTCTCTGTCTCCTGTTTGCTTGTTTACAGGTAAATAGAAGGCACAAAGGAAAGAAAAACTGCAAAAGGCCTCCAAGTCCTTGCACAGAGGAGAGAGAAGCAATAGCTCAACTATATAGCTCAACCTTCATACCCAAGAGTTTGTGCCAAGATCGTGTAATGTAGCCTCTCAAATGCATGTTAACAAAGCCCCACACACGGCAAATGATGCTGAGAGATAAAGGGGATGGCAGTCAAGCTGACGTTTTCACTTTTGCAGTGGTGTAGCTTGACCTGTAAATTCCTTGGCAAGCCACATGGCCTCACCCTCCTCTAAGCTCCACCGCAAATTAGTGAAGGAGATGTCAGAAGCGGCATCTTCTTATTTTCTTTTGTCATCAAAGCAACCTGCAGAAATCAAACCCAACAAACCAAAAAAAAAACCCCATAAACACTCTAAAGAATTCAGAGGTATGGTTATATCACCAGCAACCTGACCTGCTTGACATTGGTCGTAGTGCTCAGAAGGCCACGACAGGCTTCTGCCAAAGCGGGGATGCCAGGGAGTGTTTGGAAGAGGGCTCGCAATGTGCCCCCACGAGAGCAGAGCCCTGGCGCTTGGCGGGTGGTGCAGGCAGGCAGACTGATGAAACCTGCTGTCCTTGAGTCCTGTGACCTTGCTGTGGAGGTGCTGGTTGTTCCACAGACCAGGAAAGCCCTGCAACTGCCTCGTAAGATGCCAGGCATGCCGGACAAGAATGTGGATGTGGCAGCCTGCCTGCAGCGCAGGGGCTGTCTTACTGTTTTCAG